>NC_061510.1:831708-841918 GCF_022539505.1 Lolium rigidum | reverse complement strand
TAAAATGTCTTGGATCATTTGATACTTGGCAATTGTTGTGCTCATGTTTAAGCTCTTGCATCATATACTTTGCACCCATTAATGAAGAAACACTTAGAGCTTTATAATTTGGTTTGCATATTTAGTTTCTCTAAAGTCTAGATAATTTCTAGTATTGGGACGCCATCAACTATTCTTTGTTGAATATCATGTGAGTTGCTATGCATGTCCGTCTTGTCTGAAGTAAGAGAGATCTACCACCTTAATGGTTGGAGCATGCATATTGTTAGAGAAGAACATTGGGCCGCTAACTAAAGCCATGATTCATGGTGGAAGTTCCAGTTTTGGACATATATCCTCAATCTCATATGAGAATAATAATTGTTGACACATGCTTATGCATTAAAGAGGAGTCCATTATCTGTTGTCCATGTTGTCCTGGTATGGATGTCTAAGTTGAGAATAATCAAAAGCGAGAAATCCAAAATGCGAGCTTTCTCCTTAGACCTTTGTACAGGCGACATGGAGGTACCCCATTGTGACACTTGGTTAAAACATGTGCATTGCAAAGATCCAGTAGTCCAAGCTAATTAGGACAAGGTGCGGGCACTATTAGTATACTATGCATGAGGCTTGCAACTTGTAAGATATAATTTACATAACTCATATGCTTTATTACTACCGTTGACAAAATTGTTTCATGTTTTCAAAATAAAAGCTCTAGCACAAATATAGCAATCGATGCTTTCCTCTTTGAAGGACCATTCTTTTTACTTTTATGTTGAGTCAGCTTCACCTATCTCTCTCCACCTCAAGAAGCAAACACTTGTGTGAACTGTGCATTGATTCCTACATACTGGCATATTGTACTTGCTATATTACTCTATGTTGACAATTATCCATGAGATATACATGTTACAAGTTGAAAGCAGCTAGCTGAAACTTAATCTTCCTTTGTGTTGCTTCAATACCTTTACTTTGATTTATTGCTTTATGAGTTAACTCTTATGCAAGACTTATTGATGCTTGTCTTGAAGTACTATTCATGAAAAGTCTTTGCTTTATGATTCAGCTTGTTTACTCATGTCATTACCATTGTTTTGATCACTGCATTCATTACATATGTTTACAAATAGTATGATCAAGGTTATGATGGCATGTCACTTCAGAATTTATCTTTGTTATCGTTTTACCTGCTCGGGACGAGCAGAACTAAGCTTGGGGATACTGATACGCCTCCGACGTATCGATAATTTCTTATGCTCTATGCCATATTATTGATGATACCTACATGTTTTATGCACACTTTATGTCATATTCGTGCATTTTCTGGAACTAACCTATTAACAAGATGCCGAAGAGCCGAGTTCTTTGTTTCGCTGTTTTTGGTTTCGTAAATCCTAGTAACGAAATATTCTCGGAATTGGACGAAATCAAGACCCGTGGTCCTATTTTGCCACGAACCTTCCGAAGACCGAAAGGATACTGAAGTGAGGCGACGAGGCGCCGCCACCATAGGGCCGCGCGGCCGAGGGGGCCCGCGCGCCCTATGGTGTGGGCCCCTCGTCGCCCTCCGACTCCGCCTCTTCCGCCTACTTAAAGCCTCCGTCGCGAAACCCCTGATGCGAAAAACCACGATACGGAAAACCTTCCAGAGACGCCTCCGCCGCCAATCCCATCTCGGGGGATTCTGGAGATCTCCTCGCGCCCCGCCGGAGAGGGGATTCATCTCCCGGAGGACTCTACACCGCCATGGTCGCCTCCGGAGTGATGAGTGAGTAGTTCACCCTCGGACTATGGGTCCATAGCAGTAGCTAGATGGTTGTCTTCTCCTCATTGTGCTTCATTGTTGGATCTTGTGAGCTGCCTAACATGATCAAGATCATCTATCCGTAATACTCTATGTTGTGTTTGTCGGGATCCGATGGATAGAGAATATCATGTTATGTTAATTATCAAGTTATTACATATGTGTTGTTTATGATCTTGCATGCTCTCCGTTATTAGTAGAGGCTCGGCCAAGTTTTTGCTCTTAACTCCAAGAGGGAGTATTTATGCTCGATAGTGGGTTCATGCCTACATTGACACCTGGACGATGACGTAAAGTTCTAAGGTTGTGTTGTCATGTTGCCACTAGGGATAAAACATTGGCGCTATGTCCGAGGATGTAGTTGTTGATTACATTACGCACCATACTTAATGCAATTGTCTCGCTGCATTGCAACTTAATACTGGAGGGGGTTCGGACGATAACCCGAAGGTGGACTTTTAGGCATAGATGCGATTGGATGGCGGTCTATGTACTTTGTCGTAATGCCCAATTAAATCTCACTATACTTATCATGACATGTATGTGCATTGTTATGCTCTCTCTCGTTTGTCAATTGCCCGATCGTAATTTGTTCACCCAACATGCTTTTATCTTATGGGAGAGACACCTCTAGTGAACTGTGGACCCCGGTCCATTCTTTTAATACTCGAAATACAAATCTGCTGCAATACTTGTTTTACTCGTTTTCTCCGCAAACAATCATCTTCCACACAATACTGTTAATCCTTTGTTACAGCAAGCCGGTGAGATTGACAACCTCACTGTTTCGTTGGGGCAAAGTACTTTGGTTGTGTTGTGCAGGTTCCACGTTGGCGCCTGATACGTCTCCAACGTATCTATAATTTCTGATGTTCCATGCTTGTTTTATGACAATACCAACATGTTTTTCTTGTACTTTATAATGTTTTTATGCGTTTTTGGGAACTAACCTATTAACAAGATGCCACAGATGCCGCTTCTGTTTTCTGCTGTTTTTGGTTCCAGAAAGGCTGTTCGGGCAATATTCTCGGAATTCGACGAAACGAAGACTAAACCTCCTATTTTTCCCGGAAGCATCCAGAACACCGAAGAAGAGTCGGAGAGGGGCCAGGGGGCCCCCACACCATAGGGCCGCGCCGGCCTATGGTGGGGCCACCCTGCCAGCCCTCCGACTCCGCCTCTTCGCCTATATAAGCCCTTTCGACCTAAAAACGCGATAACTCTTGACGAAACTCCAGAAAGACTCCAGGGGCGCCGCCACCATCGCGAAACTCCAATTCGGGGACGAAGTCTCCGTTCCGGCACCCCGCCGGGCGGGGAATTGCCCCGGAGCCATCTCCACCGCCGTCTTCACCGCCATCTTCACCGCCATCGCTGCCTCCATGATGAGGAGGGAGTAATCCACCCCCGAGGCCGAGGGCTCCGCCGTAGCTATGTGGTTCATCTCTCTCTCATGTACCTCAATACAATAATCTCATGAGCTGCTTTACATGATTGAGATTCATATGAGTTTTGTATCACTACTATTCTATGTGCTACTCTAGTGATGTTATTAAAGTAGTTTTATTCCTCCTGCACGGTGTAAAGGTGATTAGTGTGTGCACCGTGTGGTTCTTGGCGTAGGCTATGATTATGATCTCTTGTAGATTGTGGAGTTAATTATCATTATGATAGTATTGATGTGTGATGGCGTGTATTTCACACGTTCGTTGGGCAACCCCAAGAGGAAGGTATGATGCGCACAGCAGCAAGTTTTCCCTCGTAAAAGAAACCAAGGTTTATCGAACCAGGAGGAGCCAAGAAGCACGTTGAAGGTTGATGGCGGCGGGATGTAGTGCGGCGCAACACCGAGATTCCGGCGCCAACGTGGAACCTCGCACAACACAACCAAAGTACTTTGCCCCAACGAAACAGAGTGAGGTTGTCAATCTCACCGGCTTGCCGTAACAAAGGATTAACCGTATTGTGTGGAAGATGATTGTTTGCAGAGAAAACAAGTAAAAACAAGTATTGCAGCTAGATTTGTATTTCAAGTATTAAAGAATGGACCGGGTCCACGAGTCACTAGAGGTGTCTCTCCCATAAGATAAAAGCATGTTGGGTGAACAAATTACGACGGGCAATTGACAAATAGAGAGGGCATAACAATGCACATACATGACATGATAAGTATAGTGAGATTTAATTGGGCATTACGACAAAGTACATAGACCGCCATCCAACCGCATCTATGCCTAAAAAGTCCACCTTCAGAGTTATCATCCGAACCCCCTCCAGTATTAAGTTGCTAAACAACAGACAATTGCATTAAGTATGGTGCGTAATGTAATCAACAACTACATCCTCGGACATAGCGCCAATGTTTTATCCCTAGTGGCAACAACACAACACAACCTTAGGGGTTTCTGTCACTCCCCCTGTGTCAATGCAGGCATGAACCCACTATCGAGCATAAGTACTCCCTCTTGGAGTTAAAAGTAAAAACTTGGCCAGAGCCTCTACTAGTAACAGAGAGCATGCAAGATCATAAACAACACATGTGTAATAACTTGATAATTAACATGACAGGGTATTCTCTATCCATCGGATCCCGACAAACACAACATATAGAATTACAGATAGATGATCTTGATCATGTTAGGCAGCTCACAAGATCCAACAATGAAGCACAATGAGGAGAAGACAACCATCTAGCTACTGCTATGGACCCATAGTCCAGGGGTGAACTACTCACTCATCACTCCGGGAGGCGACCATGGCGGTGTAGAGTCCTCCGGGAGATGAATCCCTCTCCAGGCAGGGTGCCGGAGGAGATCTCCAGAATCCCCCGAGATGGGATCGGCGGCGGCGGCGTCTCAGTAAGGTTTTCCGTATCGTGGTTTTTCGCCTCAGGGGTTTCGCGACGGAGGCTTTAAGTAGGCGGAAGGGCAGAGTCGGGGGCGTCACGAGGGGCCCACACTATAGGTCGGCGCGGCCAGGGCTTGGGCCGCGCCGCCCTATAGTTTGGCCACCTCGTGGCCCCACTTCGTGTGTTCTTCGGTCTTCCGGAAGCTCCGTGGAAAAATAGGGCCCCGGGTCTTCGTTTCGTCCAATTCCGAGAATATTTTGTTACTAGGATTTCCGAAACCAAAAACAGCAGAAAACGGAACTGGCACTTCGGCATCTTGTTAATAGGTTAGTTCCGGAAAATGCACGAATATGACATAAAGTGTGCATAAAACATGTAGGTATCATCAATAATATGGCATAGAACATAAGAAATTATCGATACGTCGGAGACGTATCAAGCATCCCCAAGCTTAGTTCTCGCTCGTCCCGAGCGGTAAAACGATAACAAAGATAATTTCGAAGTGATATGCCATCATAACCTTGATCATACTATTTGTAAACATATGTAGTGAATGCAGCGATCATAACAATGGTGATGACATGAGTAAACAAGTGAATCATATAGCAAAGACTTTTCATGAATAGTACTTCAAGACAAGTATTAATAAGTCTTGCATAAGAGTTAACGCATAAAGCAATAAATCAAAGTAAAGGTATTGAAGCAACACAAAGGAAGATTAAGTTTCAGCGGTTGCTTTCAACTTGTAACATGTATATCTCATGGATAATTGTCAACATAGAGTAATATAACAAGTACAATATGCAAGTATGTAGGAATCAATGCACGGCTCACACAAGTGTTTGCTTCTTGAGGTGGAGAGAAATAGGTGAACTCGACTCAACATAAAAGTAAAGAGAATGGTCCTTCAAAGAGGAAAGCATCGATTGCTATATTTGTGCTAGAGCTTTTATTTTTAAAACATGAAACAATTTTGTCAACGGTAGTAATAAAGCATATGAGTTATGTACATTATATCTTACAAGTTGCAAGTCTCATGCATAGTATACTAATAGTGCCCGCACCTTGTCCTAATTAACTTGGACTACCGGATCTTTGCAATGCACATGTTTTGACCAAGTGTCACAATGGGAGTACCTCCATGTCGCACTGTACAAGGTCTAAGGAGAAAGCTCGCATTTTGGATTTCTCGCTTTTGATTATTCTCAACTTAGACATCCATACCGGGACAACATGGACAACGGATAATGGACTCCTCTTTAATGCATAAGCATGTGGCAACAATTATTATTCTCATATGAGATTGAGGACATATGTCCAAACTCGAAACTTCCACCATGAATCATGGCTTTAGTTAGCGGCCCAAAGTTCTTCTCTAACAACATGCATGCTCCAACCATGAAGGTGGTAGATCTCTCTTGCTTCGGACAAGACGGACATGCATAGCAACTCACATGATATCCAACAAAGAATAGTTGATGGCGTCCCCGAAAACATGGTTATCGCTCAACAAGCAACTTAATAAGAGATAAAGTGCATAAGTACATATTCAATACCACAATAGTTTTTAAGCTATTTGTCCCATGAGCTATATATTGCAAAGGTGAATGATGGAATTTTAAAGGTAGCACTCAAGCAATTTACTTTGGAATGGCGGATAAATACCATGTAGTAGGTAGGTATGGTGGACACAAATGGCATAGTGGTTGGCTCAAGTATTTGGGATGCATGAGAAGTATTCCCTCTCGATACAAGGTTTAGGCTAGCAAGGTTATTTGAAACAAACACAAGGATGAACGGTACAGCAAAACTCACATAAAAGGCATATGGTAAACATTATAAGACTCCATACCGTCTTCCTTGTTGTTCAAAACTCAATACTAGATGTTATCTAGACTCTAGAGAAACCAAATATGCAAACCAAATTAGCAAGCTCTAAGTATTTCTTCATTAATGGGTGCAAAGTATATGATGCAAGAGCTTAAACATGAGCACAACAATTGCCAAGTATCAAATTATCCAAGACATTATAGCAATTTACTACATGTAGCATTTTCCAATTCCAACCATATAACAATTTAACGAAGATGAAACTTCGCCATGAATACTATGAGTAGAGCCTAAGGACATATTTGTCCATATGCAACAGCGGAGCGTGTCTCTCTCCCATAAAGTGAATGCTAGGATCCATTTTATTCAAACAAAACAAAAAACAAAAACAAACCGACGCTCCAAGCAAAGTGCATAAGATGTGGCCGAATAAAAATATAGTTTCGGGGGAGGAACTCGATAATGTTGTCGATGAAGAAGGGGATGCCTTGGGCATCCCCAAGCTTAGACGCTTGAGTCTTCTTAATATATGCAGGGGTGAACCACCGGGCATCCCCAAGCTTAGAGCTTTCACTCTCCTTGATCATATTGCATCATACTCCTCTCTTGATCCTTGAAAACTTCCTCCACACCAAACTCGAAACAACTCATTAGAGGGTTAGTGCATAATAAAAATTCACATGTTCAGAGGTGACACAATCATTCTTAACACTTCTGGACATTGCATAAAGCTACTGGACATTAGTGGATCAAAGAAATTCATCCAACATAGCAAAAGAGGCAATGCGAAATAAAAGACAGAATCTGTCAAAACAGAACGATCCGTAAAGATGGATTTTATTAGGCCACCAGACTTGCTCAAACGAAAATGCTCAAATTGAATGAAAGTTGCGTACATATCTGAGGATCATGCTCGTAAATTGGCGTAATTTTCTGAGCTACCTACAGGATATAGACCCGCATTCGTGACAGCAAAGAAATCTGAACTGCGCAGATAATCCAAATCTAGTACTTACTTTTCTATCAAAGACTTTACTTGGCACAACAAAACATAAAACTAAGATAAGGAGAGGTTGCTACAGTAGTAAACAACTTCCAAGACACAAATATAAAACAAAAATACTGTAGCAAAATAACACATGGGTTATCTCCCAAGAAGTTCTTTCTTTATAGCCATTAAGATGGGCTCAACAGTTTTAATGATGCACTCGCAAGAAATAGTATTTGGAGCAAAAGAGAGCATCAAGAGGCAAATTCAAAACACATTTAAGTCTAAAATGCTTCCTATGCATAGGAATCTTGTAAATAAACAAGTTCATGAAGAGCAAAGTAACAAGCATAGGAAGATAAAACAAGTGTAGCTTCAAAAATTTCAGCACATAGAGAGGTGTTTTAGTAACATGAAAATTTCTACAACCATATTTTCCTCTCTCATAATAATTTTCAGTAGCATCATGAGCAAACTCAACAATGTAACTATCACATAAAGCATTCTTATCATGAGTCTCATGCATAAAATTATTACTCTCCACGTAAGCATAATCAATTTTATTAGTTGTAGTGGGAGCAAATTCAACAAAGTGGCTATCATCATATATAGGAGGCATATTGTAATCATAAAAGAAAATTTTCTCCTCAATGCTTGGGGGACTAAAAAGATCCTGCTCATCGAGCCAGACTTTCCAAGCTTAGAATTTTCCATAGCATTAGCAACAATGGTGTTCAAAGCATCCATAGTAATAACATTCCCATTAGCATGCATATAAAGTTCCATGGGTTTTTTAATTCTCTCTTCAAACACATTATGTCCTAATTCAAGATAAAGTTCATAAAGATCTCTCATATTTTTGTTGTTTTCCATTATGCTTAACTAGTGAAATAAAAACATGCATGATATTAAGTAAAGTAAAACAAGTAACTAATTTTTTTGTGTTTTTGATATAGAAAACAAGATAGCAAGTAAAGTAAAACTAGCAACTAATTTTTTTGTATTTTGATTTAGTGCAGCAAACAAAGTAGTTAATAAAATAAAGCAAGACAAAAACAAAGTAAAGAGATTGGGAAGTGGAGACTCCCCTTGCAGCGTGTCTTGATCTCCCCGGCAACGGCGCCAGAAAAAGAGCTTGATGGCGTGTATTTCACACGTTCGTTGGGCAACCCCAAGAGGAAGGTATGATGCGCACAGCAGCAAGTTTTCCTCGAAAGAAACCAAGGTTTATCGAACCGAGGAGGAGCCAAGAAGCACGTTGAAGGTTGATGGCGGCGGGATGTAGTGCGGCGCAACACCAGAGATTCCGGCGCCAACGTGGAACCTGCACAACACAACCAAAGTACTTTGCCCCAACGAAAACAGTGAGGTTGTCAATCTCACCGGCTTGCTGTAACAAAGGATTAACCGTATTGTGTGGAAGATGATTGTTTGCAGGAAAACAGTAAAACAAGTATTGCAGCAGATTTGTATTTCGATATTAAAGAATGGACCGGGTCCACGAGTTCACTAGAGGTGTCTCTCCCATAAGATAAAAGCATGTTGGGTGAACAAATTACGGTCGGGCAATTGACAAATAGAGAGGGCATAACAATGCACATACATGACATGATAAGTATAGTGAGATTTAATTGGGCATTACGACAAAGTACATAGACCGCCATCCAACCGCATCTATGCCTAAAAAGTCCACCTTCGAGTTATCATCCGAACCCCCTCCGGTATTAAGTTGCTAAACAACAGACAATTGCATTAAGTATGGTGCGTAATGTAATCAACAACTACATCCTCGGACATAGCGCCAATGTTTTATCCCTAGTGGCAACAAGCACAACACAACCTTAGGGGTTTCTGTCACTCCCCCGTGTGTCAATGCGAGCATGAACCCACTATCGAGCATAAGTACTCCCTCTTGGAGTTAAAAGTAAAAACTTGGCCAGAGCCTCTACTAGTAACGGAGAGCATGCAAGATCATAAACAACACATGTGTAATAACTTGATAATTAACATGACATGGTATTCTCTATCCATCGGATCCCGACAAACACAACATATAGAATTACGGATAGATGATCTTGATCATGTTAGGCAGCTCACGAGATCCAACAATGAAGCACAATGAGGAGAAGACAACCATCTAGCTACGCTATGGACCCATAGTCCAGGGGTGAACTACTCACTCATCACTCCGGAGGCGACCATGGCGGTGTAGAGTCCTCCGGGAGATGAATCCCCTCTCCGGCGGGTGCCGGAGGAGATCTCCGGAATCCCCGAGATGGGACTGGCGGCGGCGGCGTCTCGATAAGATTTTCCGTATCGTGGTTTTTCGCCTCGGGGTTTCGCGACGGAGGCTTTAAGTAGGCGGAAGGGCAGAGTCGGGGGCTAACGAGGGCCCACACTATAGGTCGGCGCGGCCGGGCTTGGGCCGCGCCGCCTATAGTTTGGCCACCTCGTGGCCCCACTTCGTGTGTTCTTCGGTCTTACGGAAGCTCCGTGGAAAAATAGGGCCCCGGGTCTTCGTTTCGGTCCAATTCCGAGAATATTTTGTTACTAGGATTTACGAAACCAAAACAGCAGAAAACGGAACCGGCACTTCGGCATCTTGTTAATAGGTTAGTTCCGGAAAATGCACGAATATGACATAAAGTGTGCATAAAACATGTAGGTATCATCAATAATATGGCATAGAACATAAGAAATTATCGATACGTCGGAGACGTATCAATGTGATCTATTCCACCTTCATAGTGTAATG
>NC_061510.1:813743-831608 GCF_022539505.1 Lolium rigidum | reverse complement strand
GTTACATACTCCAAGACAAGTATTAATAAGTCTTGCATAAGAATTAACTCATAAAGCAATAAATCAAAGTAAAGGTATTGAAGCAACACAAAGGAAGATTAAGTTTCAGCGGTTGCTTTCAACTTGTAACATGTATATCTCATGGATAATTGTCAACATAGAGTAATATAACAAGTACAATATGCAAGTATGTAGGAATCAATGCACAGTTCACACAAGTGTTTGCTTCTTGAGGTGGAGAGAGATAGGTGAACTGACTCAACATAAAAGTAAAAAGAATGGTCCTTCAAAGAGGAAAGCATCGATTGCTATATTTGTGCTAGAGCTTTTATTTTGAAAACATGAAACAATTTTGTCAACAGTAGTAATAAAGCATATGAGTTATGTACATTATATCTTACAAGTTGCAAGTCTCATGCATAGTATACTAATAGTGCCCGCACCTTGTCCTAATTAGCTTGGACTACCGGATCTTTGCAATGCACATGTTTTAACCAAGTGTCACAATGGGGTACCTCCATGCCGCCTCGTACAAAGGTCTAAGGAGAAAGCTCGCATTTTGGATTTCTCGCTTTTGATTATTCTCAACTTAGACATCCATACCGGGACAACATGGACAACAGATAATGGACTCCTCTTTAATGCATAAGCATGTGGCAACAATTATTATTCTCATATGAGATTGAGGATATATGTCCAAAACTCGAAACTTCCACCATGATTCATGGCTTTAGTTAGCGGCCCAAAGTTCTTCTCTAACAATATGCATGCTCCAACCATAAAGGTGGTAGATCTCTCTTACTTCAGACAAGACGGACATGCATAGCAACTCACATGATATTCAACAAAGTATAGTTGATGGCGTCCCCGTAAGCATGGTTATCGCACAACAAGCAACTTAATAAGAGATAAAGTGCATAAGTACATATTCAATACCACAATAGTTTTTAAGCTATTTGTCCCATGAGCTATATATTGCAAAGGTGAATGATGGAATTTTAAAGGTAGCACTCAAGCAATTTACTTTGGAATGGCGGATAAATACAATGTAGTAGGTAGGTATGGTGGACACAAATGGCATAGTGGTTGGCTCAAGTATTTTGGATGCATGAGAAGTATTCCCTCTCGATACAAGGTTTAGGCTAGCAAGGTTATTTGAAACAAACACAAGGATGAACGGTGCAGCAAAACTCACATAAAAGACATATTGTAAACATTATAAGACTCTACACCGTCTTCCTTGTTGTTCAAAACTCAATACTAGATATTATCTAGACTCTAGAGAAACCAAATATGCAAACCAAATTAGCAAGCTCTAAGTATTTCTTCATTAATGGGTGCAAAGTATATGATGCAAGAGCTTAAACATGAGCACAACAATTGCCAAGTATCAAATTATCCAAGACATTTTAGAGTTACTACATGTAGCATTTTCCAATTCCAACCATATAACAATTTAAAGAAGAAGAAACTTCGCCATGAATACTATGAGTAGAGCCTAAGGACATATTTGTCCATATGCTACAGCGGAGCGTGTCTCTCTCCCACAAAGTGAATGCTAGGATCCATTTTATTCAAACAAAAAAAAACAAAAACAAACCGACGCTCCAAGCAAAGTGCATAAGATGTGACGGAATAAAAATATAGTTTCGGGGAGGAACCCGATAATGTTGTCGATGAAGAAGGGGATGCCTTGGGCATCCCCATGCTTAGACGCTTGAGTATTCTTAGAATATGCAGGGGTGAACCACCGGGGCATCCCCAAGCTTAGAGCTTTCACTCTCCTTGATCATATTGCATCATACTCCTCTCTTGATCCTTGAAAACTTCCTCCACACCAAACTCGAAACAACTCATTAGAGGGTTAGTGCATAATAAAAATTCACATGTTCAGAGGTGACACAATCATTATTAACACTTCTGGACATTGCATAAAGCTACTGGACATTAATGGATCAAAGAAATTCATCCAACATAGCAAAAGAGGCAATGCAAAATAAAAGGCAGAATCTGTCAAAAAAGAACAGTCCGTAAAGATGGATTTTATTAGGCCACCAGACTTGCTCAAATGAAAATGCTCAAATTGAATGAAAGTTGCGTACATATCTGAGGATCATGCACGTAAATTGGCTTAATTTTCTGAGCTACCTACGGGGAGATAGACCCAGATTCGTGACGAGCAAAGAAATCTGGAACTGCGCAAGTAATCCAAATCTAGTACTTACTTTTCTATCAAAGACTTTACTTGGCACAACAAAACTCAAAACTAAGATAAGGAGAGGTTGCTACAGTAGTAAACAACTTCCAAGACACAAATATAAAATAAAAATACTGTAGTAAAAACATGGGTTGTCTCCCATAAGCGCTTTCTTTAACGCCTTTCGCCTAGGCGCAGAAAGTGTAACTCAAGTAACATCGAGAGATGAAGCATCAAAATCATAATTTGTTCTAATAATATAATCATAAGGTAACTTCATTCTCTTTCTAGGGAAGTGTTCCATACCTTTCTTGAGAGGAAATTGATATTTAATATTACCTTCCTTCATATCAATAGTGGCACCAACGGTTCGAAGAAAAGGTCTTCCCAATATAATGGGGCAAGATGCATTGCATTCAATATCCAAGACAACAAAATCAACGGGGACAAGGTTATTGTTAACCATAATATGAACATTATCAACTCTCCCCAAAGGTTTCTTTTTAGCATTATCAGCGAGATTAACATCCAGATAACAGTTTTTCAATGGTGGCAAGTCAAGCATATCATAGACTTTCTTAGGCATAACATAAATACTTGCACCAAGATCACATAAAGCATTACAATCAAAATCTTTGACTCTCATTTTAATGATGGGCTCCCAACCATCCTCTAGCTTTCTAGGAATAGAAGTTTCAAGTTTTAGTTTCTCTTCTCTAGCTTTTATGAGAGCATTTGTAATATGTTTTGTGAAAGCCAAGTTTATAGCGCTAGCATTGGGACTCTTAGCAAGTTTTTGTAAGAACTTTATAACTTCAGAGATGTGGCAATCATCAAAATCTAAATCATTACAATCTAAAGCAATGGGATTATCATCCCCAAGGTTGGAAAAAATTTCAAGCAGTTTTATCACAAGCAGCTTCAGTAGCTTCGTGTAATTTTGCGCGCTTTGCACTAGGAGTAGAAGCATTGCCAACACCAATTATTTTACCATTGATAGTAGGAGGTGCAGCAACATGTGAAGAATTAGCATTGCTAGTGGTGGTAATAGTCCAAACTTTAGCTACATTTTCCTCTTTAGCTAGTTTTTCATTTTCTTCTCTATCCCACCTAGCGCGTAGCTTCAGCCATTAATCTTATATTCTCATTAATTCTAACTTGGATGGCATTTGCTGTAGTAACAATTTTATTTTCAATATCCCTATTAGGCATAACTTTCGATTTCAAAAGATCAACATCGAGGCAAGACTATCAACTCTAGAAACAAGAATATCAATTTTATTGAGCTTTTCCTCAGCAGATTTGTTAAAGGCAGTTTGTGTACTAATAAATTCTTTAAGCATAGCTTCAAGTCCAGGGGGTGTATTCCTATTATTGTTGTAAGAATTCCCATAAGAATTAGCATAACCGTTACCATTATTATAAGGATATGGCCTATAGTTATTACTAGAATTGTTCCGATAAGCATTGTTGTTGAAATTATTAATTTTAATGAAGTTTACATCAACATGTTCTTCTTGGGCAACCAATGAAGCTAATGGAACATTATTAGGATCAACATTAGTCCTATCATTCGCAAGCATAGACATAATAGCATCAACCTTATCATTCAAGGAAGAGGATTCTTCAACGTGAATTTACCTTCTTACCTTGTGGAGCTCTTTCCGTGTGCCATTCAGAGTAATTAATCATCATATTATCAAGAAGATTTTTTGCTTCACCAAGAGTGATGGACATAAAGGTACCTCCAGCAGCTGAATCCAATAAATTCCGCGAAGAAAAATTTAGTCCTGCATAGAAGGTTTGGATGATCATCCAAGTAGTCGATCCATGGGTTGGGCAATTTTTAACCTGAGAGATTTCATTCTTTCCCAAGCTTGAGAAACATGTTCATTATCCAATTGTTTAAAATTCATTATGCTACTCCTCAAAGATATAATTTTAGCAGGGGGATAATATCTACCAATAAAAGCATCCTTGCATTTAGTCCAGGAATCAATACTATTCTTAGGAAGAGATAGCAACCAATCTTTAGCTCTTCCTCTTAATGAGAAAGGAAACAATTTTAATTTTATAATGTCACCATCTACATCTTTATACTTTTGCATTTCACATAGTTCAACAAAATTATTGAGATGGGCAGCAGCATCATCGGAACTAACACCGGAAAATTGCTCTCGCATAACAAGATTCAAGAAAGCGAGGTTTAATTTCAAAGAATTCTCGCTGTAGTAGCAGGTGGAGCAATAGGTGTGCATAAGAAATCATTATTATTTGTGCTAGTGAAGTCACACAACTTAGTATTTTCAGGGTTGGCCATTTTAGCAGTAGTAAATAAAACAAACTAGATAAAGTAAATGCAAGTATACTAATTTTTTGTGTGTTTTTGATATAGCAAACAAGACAGTAAATAAAGTAAAACTAGCAACTAATTTTTTTTGTGTTTTGATATAATGCAGCAAACAAAGTAGTAAATAAAATAAAGCAAGACAAAAACAAAGTAAAGAGATTGAGAAGTGGAGACTCCCCTTGCAGCGTGTCTTGATCTCCCGGCAACG
Source organism: Lolium rigidum (assembly GCF_022539505.1). NCBI lineage: Eukaryota > Viridiplantae > Streptophyta > Magnoliopsida > Poales > Poaceae > Lolium > Lolium rigidum. Next base: position 826,853 of record NC_061510.1, on the reverse strand, counting down.
AGCGCTTGAAAAAGAGCTTGATGGCGTGTATTTCACACGTTCGTTGGGCAACCCCAAGAGGAAGGTATGATGCGCACAGCAGACAAGTTTTCCCTCGGAAAGAAACCAAGGTTTATCGAACCAGGAGGAGCCAAGAAGCACGTTGAAGGTTGATGGCGGCGGGATGTAGTGCGGCGCAACACCGGGGATTCCGGCGCCAACGTGGAACCCGCACAACACAACCAAAGTACTTTGCCCCAACGAAACAGTTGAGGTTGTCAATCTCACCGGCTTGTCTGTAACAAAGTATTAACCGTATTGTGTGGAAGATGATTGTTTGCAGAGAAAATAGTAAAAACAAGTATTGCAGCAGATTTGTATTTCAGTATTAAAGAATGGACCGGGGTCCACGGTTCACTAGAGGTGTCTCTCCCATAAGATAAAAGCATGTTGGGTGAACAAATTACGAGTCGGGCAATTGACAAATAGAGAGGGCATAACAATGCACATACATGTCATGATAAGTATAGTGAGATTTAATTGGGCATTACGACAAAGTACATAGACCGCCATCCAACTGCATCTATGCCTAAAAGTCCACCTTCGAGGTTATCATCCGAACCCCTTCCAGTATTAAGTTGCAAAGCAACAGACAATTGCATTAAGTATGGTGCGTAATGTAATCAACAACTACATCCTCGGACATAGCGCCAATGTTTTATCCCTAGTGGCAACAAGACAAAGCACAACCTTAGAACTTTCTCATCATCGTCCTGAGTGTCAATGCAGGCATGAACCCACTATCGAGCATAAATACTCCCTCTTGGAGTTAAAAGCAAAAACTTGGCCAGAGCCTCTACTAGTAACGGAGAGCATGCAAGATCATAAACAACTCATATGTAATAACTTGATAATTAACATAACATGGTATTCTCTATCCATCGGATCCCGACAAACACAACATATAGAATTACAGATAGATGATCTTGACCATGTTAGGCAGCTCACAAGATCCAACAATGAAGCACAATGAGGAGAAGACAACCATCTAGCTACTGCTATGGACCCATAGTCCAGGGGTGAACTACTCACTCATCACTCCGGAGGCGACCATGGCGGTGAAGAGTCCTCCGGGAGATGAATCCCCTCTCCGGCAGGGTGCCGCAGGAGATCTCCCGAATCCCCCGAGATGGGATCGGCGGCGGCGGCGTCTCGCAAGGTTTTCCGTATCGTGGTTTTTCGCCTCGTGGGTTTCGCGACGGAGGCTTTAAGTAGGCGAAAGGGCGAGTCGGGGGCGACGAGGGGCCCACACCACGGGCGGCGCGGGCCCCCTTGGCCGCGCCGCCTTGTGGTTTGGCCACCTCTTGGCCCCACTTCGTATGCTCTTCGGTCTTCCGGAAGGTTCGTGGCGAAATAGGCCCCTGGGTCTTCGTTTCGTCCAATTCCGAGAATATTTCGTTACTAGGATTTCGAAACCAAAAACAGCAGAAAACGAGAACCGGCACTTCGGCATCTTGTTAATAGGTTAGTTCCAGAAAATGCACGAATATGACATAAAGTGTGCATAAAACATGTAGGTATCATCAATAATATGGCATAGAACATAAGAAATTATCGATACGTCGGAGACGTATCGCATCCCCAAGCTTAGTTACGCTTCGTCCCGAAGCGAGTAAAACGATAACAAAGATAATTTCTCGAAGTGATATGCCATCATAACCTTGATCATACTATTTGTAAACATATGTAGTGGATGCAGCGATCAAAACAATGGTAATGTCATGAGTAAACAAGTGAATCATATAGCAAAGACTTTTCATGAATAGTACTCCAAGACAAGTATTAATAAGTCTTGCATAAGAGTTAACTCATAAAGCAATAAATCAAAGTAAAGGTATTGAAGCAACACAAAGGAAGATTAAGTTTCAGCGGTTGCTTTCAACTTGTAACATGTATATCTCATGGATAATTGTCAACATAGAGTAATATAACAAGTACAATATGCAAGTATGTAGGAATCAATGCAAGTTCACACAAGTGTTTGCTTCTTGAGGTGGAGAGAGATAGGTGAACCGACTCAACATAAAAGTAAAAAGAATGGTCCTTCAAAGAGGAAAGCATCGATTGCTATATTTGTGCTAGAGCTTTTATTTTGAAAACATGAAACAATTTTGTCAACGGTAGTAATAAAGCATATGAGTTATGTACATTATATCTTACAAGTTGCAAGTCTCATGCATAGTATACTAATAGTGCCCGCACCTTGTCCTAATTAGCTTGGACTACCGGATTTTTGCAATGCACATGTTTTAACCAAGTGTCACAATGGGGTACCTCCATGCCGCCTCGTACAAAGGTCTAAGGAGAAAGCTCGCATTTTGGATTTCTCGCTTTTGATTATTCTCAACTTAGACATCCATACCGGGACAACATGGACAACAGATAATGGACTCCTCTTTAATGCATAAGCATGTGGCAACAATTATTATTCTCATATGAGATTGAGGATATATGTCCAAAACTGAAACTTCCACCATGATTCATGGCTTTAGTTAGCGGCCCAAAGTTCTTCTCTAACAATATGCATGCTCCAACCATAAAGGTGGTAGATCTCTCTTACTTCAGACAAGACGAACATGCATAGCAACTCACATGATATTCAACAAAGTATAGTTGATGGCGTCCCCAGAAGCATGGTTATCGCACAACAAGCAACTTAATAAGAGATAAAGTGCATAAGTACATATTCAATACCACAATAGTTTTTAAGCTATTTGTCCCATGAGCTATATATTGCAAAGGTGAATGATGGAATTTTAAAGGTAGCACTCAAGCAATTTACTTTGGAATGGCTGATAAATACCATGTAGTAGGTAGGTATGGTGGACACAAATGGCATAGTGGTTGGCTCAAGTATTTTGGATGCATGAGAAGTATTCCCTCTCGATACAAGGTTTAGGCTAGCAAGGTTATTTGAATCAAACACAAGGATGAACGGTGCAGCAAAACTCACATAAAAGACATATTGTAAACATTATAAGACTCTACACCGTCTTCCTTGTTGTTCAAAACTCAATACTAGATATTATCTAGACTCTAGAGAAACCAAATATGCAAACCAAATTAGCAAGCTCTAAGTATTTCTTCATTAATGGGTGCAAAGTATATGATGCAAGAGCTTAAACATGAGCACAACAATTGCCAAGTATCAAATTATCCAAGACATTTTAGAGTTACTACATGTAGCATTTTCCAATTCCAACCATATAACAATTTAAAGAAGAAGAAACTTCGCCATGAATACTATGAGTAGAGCCTAAGGACATATTTGTCCATATGCTACAGCGGAGCGTGTCTCTCTCCCACAAAGTGAATGCTAGGATCCATTTTATTCAAACAAAACAAAAAACAAAAACAATCCGACGCTCCAAGCAAAGTGCATAAGATGTGACGGAATAAAAATATAGTTTCGTGGGAGGAACCCGATAATGTTGTCGATGAAGAAGGGGATGCCTTGGGCATCCCCAAGCTTAGACGCTTGAGTCTTCTTAGAATATGCAGGGGTGAACCACCGGGCATCCCCAAGCTTAGAGCTTTCACTTTCGTTGATCATATTGCATCATACTCCTCTCTTGATCCTTGAAAACTTCCTCCACACCAAACTCGAAACAACTCATTAGAGGGTTAGTGCATAATAAAAATTCACATGTTAAGAGGTGACACAATCATTCTTAACACTTCTGGACATTGCATAAAGCTACTGGACATTAATGGATCAAAGAAATTCATCCAACATAGCAAAAGAGGCAATGCAAAATAAAAGGCAGAATCTGTCAAAACAGAACAGTCCGTAAAGATGGATTTTATTAGGCCACCAGACTTGCTCAAATGAAAATGCTCAAATTGAATGAAAGTTGCGTACATATCCGAGGATCATGCACGTAAATTGGCTTAATTTTCTGAGCTACCTACAGGGAGATAGACCCAGATTCGTGACAGACAAAGAAATCTGGAACTGCGCAGTAATCCAAATCTAGTACTTACTTTTCTATCAAAGACTTTACTTGGCACAACAAAACTCAAAACTAAGATAAGGAGAGCTTGCTACAGTAGTAAACAACTTCCAAAACACAAATATAAAACAAAAATACTGTAGTAAAAACATGGGTTGTCTCCCATAAGCGCTTTTCTTTAACGCCTTTCAGCTAGGCGCAGAAAGTGTAACTCAAGTAACATCGAGAGATGAAGCATCAACATCATAATTTGTTCTAATAATAGAATCATAAGGTAACTTCATTCTCTTTCTAGGGAAGTGTTCCATACCTTTTTTGAGAGGAAATTAATATTTAATATTACCTTCCTTCATATCAATAGTGGCACCAACAGTTCGAAGAAAAGGTCTTCCCAATATAATGGGGCAAGATGCATTGCATTCAATATCCAAGACAACAAAATCAACGGGGACAAGGTTATTGTTAACCATAATATGAACATTATCAACTCTTCCCAAAGGTTTCTTTTTAGCATTATCAGCGAGATTAACATCCAGATAACAGTTTTTCAATGGTGGCAAGTCAAGCATATCATAGACTTTCTTAGGCATAACAGAAATACTTGCACCAAGATCACATAAAGCATTACAATCAAAATCTTTGACTCTCATTTTAATGATGGGCTCCCAACCATCCTCTAGCTTTCTAGGAATAGAAGTTTCAAGTTTTAGTTTCTCTTCTCTAGCTTTTATGAGAGCATTTGTAATATGTTTTGTGAAAGCCAAGTTTATAGCGCTAGCATTGGGACTCTTAGCAAGTTTTTGTAAGAACTTTATAACTTCAGAGATGTGGCAATCATCAAAATCTAAATCATTACAATCTAAAGCAATGGGATTATCATCCCCAAGGTTGGAAAAAATTTCAGCAGCTTTATCACAAGCGATTCGATAGCTTTTAGCGGCTTCGTGTAATTTTGCGCGCTTTGCACTAGGAGTAGAAGCATTGCCAACACCAATTATTTTACCATTGATAGTAGGAGGTGCACCAACATGTGAAGAATTAGCATTGCTAGTGGTGGTAATAGTCCAAACTTTAGCTACATTTTCCTCTTTAGCTAGTTTTTCATTTTCTTCTCTATCCCACCTAGCACGCAGTTCAGCCATTAATCTTATATTCTCATTAATTCTAACTTGGATGGAATTTGCTGTAGTAACAATTTTATTTTCAATATCCCTATTAGGCATAACTTTCGATTTCAAAAGATCAACATCGGAGGCAAGACTATCAACTCTAGAAACAAGAATATCAATTTTATTGAGCTTTTCCTCACAGATTTGTTAAAGGCAGTTTGTGTACTAATAAATTCTTGAAGCATAGCTTCAAGTCCAGGGGGTGTATTCCTATTATTGTTGTAAGAATTCCCATAAGAATTAGCATAACCGTTACCATTATTATAAGGATATGGCCTATAGTTATTACTAGAATTGTTCCGATAAGCATTGTTGTTGAAATTATTATTTTTAATGAAGTTTACATCAACATGTTCTTCTTGGGCAACCAATGAAGCTAATGGAACATTATTAGGATCAACATTAGTCCTATCATTCGCAAGCATAGACATAATAGCATCAACCTTATCATTCAAGGAAGAGGATTCTTCAACAGAATTTACCTTCTTACCTTGTGGAACTCTTTCCGTGTGCCATTCGGAGTAATTAATCATCATATTATCAAGAAGCTTTGTTGCTTCACCAAGAGTGATGGACATAAAGGTACCTCCAGCAGCTGAATCCAATAAATTCCGCGAAGAAAAATTTAGTCCTGCATAGAAGGTTTGGATGATCATCCAAGTAGTCAGTCCATGGGTTGGGCAATTTTTAACCAGAGATTTCATTCTTTCCCAAGATTGAGAAACATGTTCATTATCCAATTGTTTAAAATTCATTATGCTACTCCTCAAAGATATAATTTTAGCAGGGGGATAATATCTACCAATAAAAGCATCCTTGCATTTAGTCCAGGAATCAATACTATTCTTAGGAAGAGATAGCAACCAATCTTTAGCTCTTCCTCTTAATGAGAAAGGAAACAATTTTAATTTTATAATGTCACCATCTACATCTTTATACTTTTGCATTTCACATAGTTCAACAAAATTATTGAGATGGGCAGCAACATCATCAGAACTAACACCAGAAAATTGCTCTCGCATAACAAGATTCAGTAAAGCAGGTTTAATTTCAAAGAATTCTACTGTGTGTTTTGATATACTAATTTTTTGTGTGTTTTTGATATAGCAAACAAGACAGTAAATAAAGTAAAACTAGCAACTAATTTTTTTTGTGTTTTGATATAATGCAGCAAACAAAGTAGTAAATAAAATAAAGCAAGACAAAAACAAAGTAAAGAGATTGAGAAGTGGAGACTCCCCTTGCAGCGTGTCTTGATCTCCCCGACAACGGCGCCCGAAAAAGAGCTTGATGGCGTGTATTTCACCCGTTCGTTGGGCAACCCCAAGCGGAAGGTATGATGCGCACAGCAGCAAGTTTTCCCTCGTGAAAGAAACCAAGGTTTATCGAACCAGGAGGAGCCAAGAAGCACGTTGAAGGTTGATGGCGGCGGGATGTAGTGCGGCGCAACATCGGGGATTCCGGCGCCAACGTGGAACCCGCACAACACAACCAAAGTACTTTGCCCCAACGAAACAGTGAGGTTGTCAATCTCACCGGCTTGCTCGTAACAAAGGATTAACCGTATTGTGTGGAAGATGATTGTTTGCAGAGAAAATAGTAAAAACAAGTATTGCAGCAGATTTGTATTTCAAGTATTAAAGAATGGACCGGGTCCACAGTTCACTAGAGGTGTCTCTCCCATAAGATAAAAGCATGTTGGGTGAACAAATTACAGTCGTGCAATTGACAAATAGAGAGGGCATAACAATGCACATACATGTCATGATAAGTATAGTGAGGTTTAATTGGGCATTACGACAAAGTACATAGACCGCCATCCAACTGCATCTATGCCTAAAAAGTCCACCTTCAGGTTATCATCCGAACCCCTTCCGGTATTAAGTTGCAAAGCAACAGTACAATTGCATTAAGTATGTTGTGTAATGTAATCAACAACTACATCCTCGGACATAGCGCCAATGTTTTATCCCTAGTGGCAACAAGACACAGCACAACCTTAGAACTTTTCGTCACTCGTCCTGTGTCAATGCGAGCATGAACCCACTATCGAGCATAAATACTCCCTCTTGGAGTTAAAAGCAAATATTTGGCCAGAGCCTCTACTAGTAACGGAGAGCATGCAAGATCATAAACAACACATATGTAATAACTTGATAATTAACATAACATGGTATTCTCTATCCATCGGATCCCGACAAACACAACATATAGAATTACGAGATAGATGATCTTGATCATGTTAGGCAGCTCACAAGATCCAACAATGAAGCACAATGAGGAGAAGACAACCATCTAGCTACCGCTATGGACCCATAGTCCAGGGGTGAACTACTCACTCATCACTCCGGAGGCGACCATGGCGGTGAAGAGTCCTCCGGGAGATGAATCCCCTCTCCGGCAGGTTGCCGGAGGAGATCTCCAGAATCCCCCGAGATGGGATCGGCGGCGGCGGCGTCTCGGTAAGGTTTTCCGTATCGTGGTTTTTCGCCTCGGGGGTTTCGCGACGGAGGCTTTAAGTAGGCGGAAGGGCGAGTCGGGGGCTGACGAGGGGCCCACACCACGGGCGGCGCGGGCCCCCTTTGCCGCGCCGCCTTGTGGTTTGGCCACCTCGTGGCCCCACTTCGTATGCTCTTCGGTCTTCCGGAAGGTTCGTGGCGAAATAGGCCCCCGGGTCTTCGTTTCGTCCAATTCCGAGAATATTTCGTTACTAGGATTTCGAAACCAAAAACAGCGAGAAAACGAGAACCGGCACTTCGGCATCTTGTTAATAGGTTAGTTCCAAAAAATGCACGAATATGACATAAAGTGTGCATAAAACATGTAGGTATCATCAATAATATGGCATAGAACATAAGAAATTATCGATACGTCGGAGACGTATCAGCATGCCACCTATCTCTTATCAGGACCCACAGCTTCATGGTGGGAGAATGTTGTCGTTGTACACCCACCAGAGAAGGTGTTCACATGGGAGGAATTCAATAAGAAATTCCTGGATGCTCATGTTCCGGAGAGCGTGGTGGAGTTGAAGAAGAGGGAGTTCGAAGAGCTATTGTAGAACACTGCACCAATCATGCAGTATGTTCATGATTTCAATCGTTTGGCTAGGTATGCACCAGAGGAGGTTAATTCAGATGAGAAAAGAAAGAAAAGGTTCATGAAAGGCATGAATCCTTATATGAAGATGCAACTGAGGTTAGCACGGACCGCAGAGTTCCAGGAACTGATTGACTCGGCAATCACTTTCGAGGATGACTATAAGCAGGTCCAAGAGGAAAGGAGGAAGAGGGCTCGTATCGAGCCAAGGAAGTATCCAGTTAGCAAATCAACACCGGATAGAAGTTTCAAACCACGACATCGACCTGCCGGTAACCAAAATAACCGTGGAGGTCCGAATCAGAACCCGAAATCCCAAATAATCTGCAACAACTATGGACAGAGGGGACACATCATGAGAGAGTGTCAGAAACCCAGGATCATATGTTATGGTTGTGGGCAAGAGGGACACATGAAGCTTGAGTGTCGGAACAAGGCGTCCTGGAGTGGACAGAACTCGGGTGGAGGATGAGCTGGAGGCGGTAACAACTACAACAACCGCAACAACAACAACAACAAACGCAACAATAACAACAACAACAACAAGAGAGGCAAGCTGTATGGAAAGCTGAATTGCACAACCTTGGAGCAAGCTGGAAAGTCGGATCAAGCAGTCCTAGGTACGCTCAACATTCTTACTCATCCTAGAAAATTATTATTTGATACTGGAGCAACTGCTTCATTCCTTGCACGGGAGTTTGTGGAAAAATACGGGATTAGATGTTCCAAACTAGAATACCCCATAATTGTCTTATCCGCGGGGGGAACGATCTTAGTAACCCACGTGAAAGAGGCACATGTCATAACCATATGTGACTGTGTGTATTTCGCGGACTGATACGTCTCCGACGTATCGATAATTTCTTATGTTCCATGCCACATTATTGATGATATCTACATGTTTTATGCATACTTTATGTCATATTTATGCATTTTCCGGCACTAACCTATTAACGAGATGCCGAAGAGCCGATTGTCTGTTTTCTGCTGTTTTTGGTTTCAGAAATCCTACAAAGGAAATATTCTCGGAATTGGACGAAATCAACGCCCAGGGTCCTATTTTGCCACGAAGCTTCCAGAAGACCGAAAGGGATACGAAGTGAGGCGACGAGGCGGCGACACGCCAGGGCGGCGCGGCCCACCTCCTGGCCGCGCGGCCCTGTTGTGTGGGCCCCTCGCGTCGCCTCCTGACCTGCCCTTCCGCCTACTTAAAGCCTCCGTCGCGAAACCCCCGATGCACGAGAGCCACGATACGGAAAACCTTACTGAGACGCCGCCGCCGCCAATCCCATCTCGGGGGATTCAGGAGATCGCCTCCGGCACCCTGCCGGAGAGGGGATTCATCTCTCGGAGGACTCTTCACCGCCATGGTCGCCTCCGGAGTGATTAGTGAGTAGTTCGCCCCTGGACTATGGGTCCATAGCAGTAGCTAGATGGTCGTCTTCTCCTTATGTGCTTCATTGTTGGATCTTGTGAGCTGCCTAACATGATCAAGATCATCTATCTGTAATGCTATATGTTGTGTTTGTCGGGATCCGATGGATAGAGAATATTATGTTATGTTGATTATCAATCTATTACCTATGTGTTGTTTATGATCTTGCATGCTCTCCGTTATTAGTAGAGGCTCTGGCCAAGTTTTTACTCTTAACTCCAAGAGGGAGTATTTATGCTCGATAGTGGGTTCATGCCTCCATTAAATGCAGGACGAGTGATGAAAGTTCTAAGGTTGTGGATGTCGTTGTTGCCACTAGGGATAAAACATTGATGCTATGTCCGAGGATGTAGTTATTGATTACATTACGCACCATACTTAATGCAATTGTCTCGTTGTTTGAAACTTAATACTGGAAGGGGTTCGGATGATAACCTCGAAGATGGACTTTTTAGGCATAGATGCATGTCTGGATAGCGGTCTATGTACTTTGTCGTAATGCCCAATTAAATCTCACTATACTTATCATATCATGTATGTGCATTGTCATGCCCTCTCTATTTGTCAATTGCCCGACCGTAATTTGTTCACCCAACATGCTATTTATCTTATGGGAGAGACACCTCTAGTGAACTGTGGACCCCGGTCCATTCTTTTACATTAAATACAATCTATCGCAATACTGGTTCTAACTGTTTTCTTGCAAACAATCATCATCCACACTATACATCTAATCCTTTGTTACAGCAAGCTGGTGAGATTGACAACCTCACTGTTTCGTTGGGGCAAAGTACTTTGGTTGTGTTGTGCAGGTTCCACGTTGGCGCCGGAATCCCTGGTGTTGCGCCGCACTACATCTCGCCGCCATCAACCTTCAACGTGCTTCTTGGCTCCTCCTGGTTCGATAAACCTTGGTTTCTTTCTGAGGGAAAACTTGCTACTGTGTGCAACATACCTTCCTCTTGGGGTTCCCAACGAACGTGTGTGTTACACGCCATCAAGCACTTTTTCTGGCGCCGTTGCCGGGGAGATCAAGACACGCTGCAAGGGGAGTCTCCACAATGCAATCTCTTTACTTTGTTTTTGTCTTGCTTTATTTTATTTACTACTTTGTTTGCTGCACTAAATCAAAACACAAAAAAATTAGTTGCTAGTTCTACTTTATTTACTATCTTGTTCTCCATATCAAAAACACAAAAAAAATAGTTACTTGCATTTATTTTATCTAGTTTGCTTTATTTACTACTGCTAAAATGGGTACTCCTGAAAATACAAAATTGTGTGACTTCACAACCACAAATAATAATGATTTCTTATGCACACCTATTGCTCCACCTGCTACTACAACAGAATTCTTTGAAATTAAACCTGCTTTACTGAATCTTGTTATGCGAGAGCAATTTTCTGAGTGTTAGTTCCGATGATGCTGCTGCCCATCTTAATAATTTTGTTGAACTATGTGAAATGCAAAAGTATAAGGATGTAGATGGTGACATTATAAAATTAAAATTGTTTCCTTTCTCATTAAGAGGAAGAGCTAAAGATTGGTTGCTATCTCTGCCTAGAAATAGTATTGATTATTGGACTAAATGCAAGGATGCTTTTATTGGTAGATATTATCCCCCTGCTAAAATTATATCTTTGAGGAGTAGCATAATGAATTTTAAACAATTAGATAATGAACATGTTGCTCAAGCATGGGAGAGAATGAAATCTTTGGTAAAGAATTGCCCAACCCATGGACTGACTACTTGGATGATCATCCAAACCTTTTATGCAGATCTGAACTTTTCTTCGCGGAACCTATTGGATTCAGCTGCTGGAGGTACCTTTATGTCCATCACTCTTGGTGAAGCAACAAAGCTCCTTGATAATATGATGATTAATTACTCTGAATGGCACACTGAAAGAGCTCCACAAGGTAAGAAGGTAAATTCTGTCGAAGAAACCTCCTCCTTGAGTGATAAGATTGATGCTATTATGTCTATGCTTGTGAATGATAGGACTAATGTTGATCCTAATAATGTTCCATTATCTTCATTGGTTTCCCAAGAAGAACATGTTGATGTGAACTTCATTAAAAATAATAATTTCAACAACAATGCTTACCGGAACAATTCTAGTAATAACTATAGGCCATATCCTTATAATAATGGTAACGGTTATGGTAATTCTTATGGGAATTCTTACAACAATAATAGGAGTGTACCCCCTGGTCTTGAAGCTATGCTTAAAGAATTTATTAGTACACAAACCGCTTTTAACAAATCTGTTGAGGAAAAGCTCAATAAAATTGATATTCTTGCTTCTAAGGTTGATAGTCTTGCCTCTGATGTTGATCTTTTAAAATCGAAAGTTATGCCTAATAAGGATATTGAAAATAAAATTGTTACTACAGCAAATGCCATCCAAGTTAGAATTAATGAGAATATAAGATTGATGGCCGAATTGCATGCTAGGTGGGAAAGAGAAGAAAATGAAAAACTTGCTAAAGAGAATAATGTAGCTAAAGTTTGGACTATTACCACCACTAGCAATGCTAATGCTCCATATGTTGCTGCACCTCCTACTAATAATGGTGAAAGAATTGGTGTTGGCAATGTTTCCACTTCTAATGCAAAGCCTGCAAAACTGCCGGAAACTGCTAAAACTGCTGAAACTGCCTGTGATAAAACTGCTGAAATTTTTTCCAACATTGGGGATGATGATCCCATTGTCTGTAGATCATAATGGTTTAGACTTTGATGATTGCCACATCTCTGAAGTTATAAAGTTCTTACAAAATCTTGCTAAAAGTCCCAATGCTAGTGCTATAAATTTGGCCTTTACAAAACATATTACAAATGCTCTCATAAAAGCTAGAGAAGAGAAACTAAAACTTGAAACCTCTATTCCTAGAAAGTTAGAAGATGGTTGGGAGCCCATCATTAAGATGAAGGTCAATGATTTTTATTGTAATGCTTTATGTGATCTTGGTGCAAGTATTTCCGTTATGCCTAAGAAAATTTATGATATGCTTGACTTGCCACCATTGAAAAACTGTTATTTGGATGTTAATCTTGTTGATAATGCTACAAAGAAACCTTTGGGGAGAGTTGATAATGTTCGCATTACCGTTAACAATAACCTTGTCCCCGTTGATTTTGTTGTCTTGGATATTGAATGCAATGCATCTTGTCCCATTATATTGGGAAGACCTTTTCTTCGAACTGTTGGAGCTATCATTGATATGAAGGAAGGTAATATTAAATATCAATTTCCTCTCAAGAAAGGTATGGAACACTTCCCTAGAAAGAGAATGAAGTTACCTTTTGATTCTATTCACTACAAGAAAAGTTCTGATAGACAACGTCTCAAAATCGTCCGCTAAGGGGTATTTTTCGTCGCCTATGGGCCTAACCCGACGATATGGGTT
>NC_061510.1:801388-813643 GCF_022539505.1 Lolium rigidum | reverse complement strand
AACCCAAAACGACTTCCCTTCATGCTAGACTTCATAAGATCGACAGGGGGTAGATACATGATTTGTCACGGTTTGGATATATTTAGACCTTGTTTATCAACTTGAATGCTTACGATATGACATAAGAAGACTAGGTGATTTGGTTTTCCATTTTTCTGATTTTTTTGAATTTTGTGCCCACCCATTTGTATCTTCGTCAAATCCTAGGTTTGACCAAGATAATTAAAACAAGTTTAAAACATGAAAATGAAAAGGGAAGCATGTATCCTTCTTAGGCACTATAAAATGAAGCTTTTGGGAGGTTTTTGAAATTTCCATGTTTGAAACCCAAAACCACATCTCTTCACATGCTTGACTTCATAAGACAAAGTTTAGGGGTTAGGGGTATAGATACATGATTTGTCTGGTTTGAATATGTCTAGACATTGTTTATAAACTTTAATGCTTACTATATGACATAAGAAAAATAATGTCATGCAAATGAGTTAACTTGGATTTCCTACCCTTGAATCCATAGGAAACTTTGTTCTAATGCACTATAATAATCAACCGAGTTTTTACACCAACAGGTCTGTCACTTACGTGTGGTGCCCACGCGTGAGGTCCCACACTTCGGTGAGCACAAGTCACGTGCAATAGGTACGCAAACTCCCAGCCATCTTCTTTGTCAGAGAAGACGCATCGGGATGCGTATTGGAAGTCTGTGGGTCCTTCTGGATCCTTCGGTTGTCCCTCTCACAAAAAAAAACAAATCTCCCTCATTCTCGGCCTCACTCGACTCGCTCGCTCGCTCGCTCGCACCTCCTGCTCACTGACAAACCCTGCACAAAAGTCAACATCATCACCCGAAAAAGGGGAGACACCATAATGCTCTCCCTTCTTCTCTCCTTCCGAGTGATCCCTCTTCCTCCGAGTTTCACTCGACGGGCAAACACACATGTGCTTCGCATAGTAATAATAAAAAGGTAGAAAAATCAACCTACGAATCTATAATTAAATAGGTTAAACTAGGGTTTTGCCCAGTACTACAGATCAAGGTTCAAACCTTGTTTATCAACTTGAATATGCTTACTATATGACATAAGAAGACTATGTACTTTGGTTTTCATTTTTCTGATTTTTTTAATTTTCTGCGCATTTGAATCTTGGTCAAATCCTAGGTTTGACCAAGATTTAGACAAGTTTAACACGTGAAAACGAATAAGTAAGCCTGGATCCTTCTTAGTCACTCTAAAATGAAGCTTTTGGGATGTTCTTGAAATTTCCATGTTTGAAACCCAAAACGACCTCTCTTCATGCTAGACTTCATAAGATCGACTGAGTTTAGGGTTAGGGGTAGATACATGATTTGTATGGTTTGAATATGTCCAAACCTTGTTAATTTATCAACTTGAATGCTTACTATATGACATAAGAAGACTATATGCTTTTGTTTTTCATTTTTCTGATTTTTTTTGAATTTTATGCCCATATATTTGAATCTTGGTCAAATCCTAGGTTTGACAAAGATTTAAACAAGTTTAAATTATGAAAATGAAAAGGTAAGCATGGATCCTTATTAGTCACTCTAAAATAAATCTTTTGGGAGGTTCTTGAAATTTCCATGTTTGAAACCCAAAACCACTTCTCTTCATGATTGACTTCATAAGACAGAGTTTAGGGTTTTAGGGGTAGATATATACATGATTTTTCTGGTTTGAATATGTCTAGACCTTGTTTATCAACTTGAATGCTTACTATACATATGACATAAGAATGCTATGTGCTTTGGTTTTTCATTCTCTTTTGATTTTTTTCTAAATTTTTAGGCCCATTTGAATCTTGGTCAAATCCTTGGTTTGACCAAGATTTAAACAAGTTTAAAACATGAAAATAAAAAAAGAAGTTTGTATCCTTCTTAGTCACTCTAAAATGGAAGCTTTTGGGATGTTCTTGAAATTTCCATGTTTGAAACCGAAAACGACTTCCCTTCATGCTAGACTTCATAAGATCGACAAGGGGTAGATACATGATTTGTCTGGTTTGGATATATCTAGACCTTGTTTATCAACTTGAATGCTTACGATATGACATAAGAAGACAATGTGATTTGGTTTTTCATTTTTATGATTTTTTTGAATATTGTGCCCACCCATTTGTATCTTCATCAAATCCTAGGTTTGACCAAGATAATTTAAACAAGTTTAAAACATGAAAATGAAAAGGGAAGCATGTAACCTTCTCAGTCACTTTAAAATTAAGTTTTTGGGAGGTTTTTGAAATTTCCATGTTTGAAACCCAAAACCACTTCTCTTCATGCTTGACTTCGACCATAAGACAAAGTTTAGGGTTAGGGGTATAGATACATGATTTGTATGGTTTGAATATGTCTAGACCTTGTTTATCAACTTTAATGCGCTTACTATATATATGACATAAGAAGACTATGTACTTTGGTTTTTCATTTTTCTGATTTTTTTAATTTTCTGCGCATTTGAATCATATCTTGGTCAAATCCTAGGTTTGACCAAGATTTAGACAAGTTTAACACGTGAAAACGAATAAGTAAGCCCGGATCCTTCTTAGTCGTCACTCTAAAATGAAGCTTTTGGGAGGTTCTTGAAATTTCCATGTTTGAAACCCAAAACCACTTCTCTTCATGATTGACTGAGTTCAATTTGGGTTTTAGGGGTAGATATATACATGATTTTTCTGGTTTGAATATATATGTCTAGACCTTGTTTATCAACACTAGATGACCCGTTGCGCTATCGCGCAATGACGAAGGCTAACCATAGGGTTTCTCTTATTTTAGTCCCGAATTACCGCGTTGTGCTATCGCACAAATAGCATAATTCAATAAGAATTTGAACCATAAGTTTTGTCTTATTTTAATATCAGAGGCTTGGAGCGGAGCTCTACTCTTCTTGCCGATGTCATCACCGTACTGGTAAAGGGAGGGCATTCGGGTTGGGTGGCCATCCAGGCGAGGTATAACATCATACGATGGCGTGAGTTGGAGAAAATGTTCTTGATGGTCCATGCACCGTCCTTTGGCTACTCCCTTTGCTCCCATGCCACGGCTCCTTCTGCCCCTCGTATGATCTGAACCATCCCTTGTGCTCTCATGTGGGTAATGCTCTCAATATCTCTTTCACTTCCTTTTGCGTAATTCACTTTCCATCACAGAAATATTATGGCCAAGTGGCTGCGATTTCTTATTTTCTCACGTGCACATTTGTGTTTCATCGCAATGTTACCCGTTGTGCTATCGCGCAAATGGCGGAGACTACCCATAGGATTTGGTTTATTTTAGTACCGAAGATTGGAGTAGAGCTTTTGGATCGAGTAGAATAGTATCCGATGGGGCGTCCCATGGTGAGGTATAATAGTATATAGTGTGTTTCGTTGGAGGAAACGCCCTCGACGGCCCTTGTACTTTCATTTGGGTAGTGCTCTCGATATCTCTTCCACTTTCCTTTGGGAAATCCAAATTGTAGATGGGAGGAATGATCTATAAAGGAAAAAAACATTTAGGCCGACGTTTTTTTTAAATCAGACGTAGAAAACTGAGGGGTCATTTTCGTGACGTGGCGAGGAAGCGGAGGCGTCGACGCGTATAAAGCCATCTTCTCCCACGGCCGCACCCTCCATTCCCCCACTCCGTTCCCCTCCCAGTCTCCCACTACTCCCAAAATTACCAAAAACCTCTCTCTCTCTCTCTCTCTCTCGACCACTTCGCCTCCAGGGTAGGTTTCTTCTCGCTTGATCCAGGAGAATCGGTGGCGATGCAAGGCGGGGGAAGAGCTGGCGACGTGGAAGATGGGAAGAAGCGCAAGGCCGCCGCTTTGGGTGGAGAGAAGGAGGTCGTTGAAGAGGCCACCATGAGCGTCGGTGCTTCGAGGGCAACCACCGTGGATACCCTTCACGTTGGTGCGAGCACCATCGGGACGGGCGGCATCAGGCCGGTCGTAGAGGAAGCGGAGGATCTACCGGTGGGTGATTCGGCAACAGTACATGCCGATGGCGATGCTGGAGCATCCACCCTTGCCGACGTGGCTGCTGGCGTCGCCGTTATCGGGACGGAGGGCCAAGCGGCCGGCAATGCTTCACTGGTGAAGCCAGAGTTAGAGAAGGAGGTATGTACTATTTGCAGATGACCCGGTGCGCTATCGCGCCAAGGGCGAAAGCGAGACAATATTGTGCATCCGAGTTGTCGCCTGCATCGTCATCAGAGTCATCGCCTACACAGGGACCGACGCCATGAAAAAGTAATATATTTTCCTTAGATATATAGCCAATCGAAACATGTATCTATGGAAACACCACTGAATTAGTTAATTATTTAATCTATAGCTGGTCTTTGTTTGTTGCGTGAGAGGTTTCATACTCGAAGCAATAACGGAGGAGGTGGAGCAAAGTAGAAGGGAAGTCGAAACAATAAGACGAAGTGGTGTTTTACAAAAGCTGGTGGTGCGGGGAGGCTTAGTTGTATTGCCATCCATAATTAGCATTCCTCGACAATAGAAACATGCGACATTGGATGATTGGCACATTCACCTCTTAGCAACCAAGTGTCAACCCAATGATACCCCGGTACCGGGAAGTCGATAGTATAAACCTCCCCGATCGGTTCTTCTTTTATGACATACATATGACCCGAGTGGTGCAATTGGCATAATCAAGATATTACTCAAGCTATAAGTTTTATCCATGAGATTTTTTGGGGATGCTCGATGCTTCTTAATTAGCACTTTAAAAGGGCGTACTCACTATTTCAAACAGTTCTCAAGAGCCATTAGAAGCATGTTAAAATTTGTTGCCACATGGAAAATATGCTAAGAGGTATCCAATGTTAATAGAAACGTGGGCGACATGATCTGGGCCTTATTGGTAATTTATCAGCAATCAATTTACGAAGTTTTGGCATATCGCTCGAACATCCGCAAATTTCATATTTTCTCCGAGTTGAACTATACCGGGTTTTCTCGAAGTGTGGTCACATAGATCGGATTGATGTCTAGTATTCATATTACATGTAAAAATATATCTTTCTTTCAACGTAACTATGTTGTTATAATTTGGCATCATTGGAAAATACATGTATAATCGTCATGTAGGATAAAGGAAAGCAGCAGAGTGATTGGTTTGGCTGAAAAATAAAGGAACTGTCTTTTGTTATTGAATATAAAAGCACTGAAGTGAACGGTGGCTGACAAAGAGAAGAGAGACAGTGCCTTATAGGGCAACAAAAGAGAGAGTGCCTTAGAGAGACGGTGGTAGGAAGTATTTATGCTTGGTTCAGGTCAATGCGAGACCATAATGTTCCAATAAAACAAAAAACAGAATGCCTGGCTGGAGATATGAAGCTCCAGCGGAAAAAAATTGTGTCAAGTTTCCTCAGTCTATAGTTCTAAAGAAAAACTTCAGAATCATGATAACAGGCATTAAGCACACACATCTCTGTATAAACTTGGATCTCTGGTTTTTTCCGTAGAATCTAAATAAACATGCTACTGGAATACATGCACTACTTAGACCTCTTGTTATGTGTATGTTCAAACTGATCCTAACAATACTATGGTTTGACTTGGAGCCTTCGACTCCTAAATCAAATAAACGATCGAAGGGTACACAGAGTCAACAAAGCAATCGTAAAACTCCCAGGAATAATTGTCTATCCCTGTTTTCGAGATGTACCTGCAGATTTGTACATAAGTCGATGCACCATAGAGTTCTTTGGTAGCACAAATATAACAGAGTACACGAGATTTAATCCCTAACAAATAGTACAACATATGTAGCCCGGTGCACCTACCTGTTCAAAGAAACACCGAACTTAACGACTAAACATACAAATAGTGAATACATCCAGATTTAGCAGTCTCACATGGTCTTGATACTTCAGTGTAGGCCCCCTTGAGAGCTGAAACTCGAACCATGAGATAAGATTCATGATGCTCTAAATTTACAAAATGCAAGTATGCACTACCAACTTGGATTTCCGAACATAGGCTGGCATGTTACATACCGGGTCTGCGGAAAGGGTAGACTGGTGTTATGCCAATAGAATCTAGGAGGCATGTACATGACCGTTTTTGCAACGAGATGGCTGGACAAGTAGGACCTGAACTTGAGGTACACTCCGGAAGCAATATATGTGGGATTCTGTTTAACTCCAAGGCAAACGTTAACTGTTAGTGTTTTGCATTGTTTTCTCCAGAAGGAAGATCATAACATTACATATAGAAGGACGGTCATATAGTACATCTAATTTAGACAGCGGTGTGGTGGCATGTACAGGCTGAAGGCAGACATGGCTGCTGGAATACCAGTGGTCCAGTGCTAAGTAGTAACATGGCTATTATACATGGCAATGTCAACGACACGTAACTCGTTCAGGAAGGACGACAGCATACAAAATAACTCCTCTCCAGGGTAGGTCGATGGCATACTTTGGTGTTTTTTTAATTAGAAAGGTTTATATCAACAAGAATAACTAAAATATCCAATGATTCGATGTTAAATAGCTCATGCAAATTTAATACTTCTTTAGCATAAGCAATTCAAGAAATATAGAGAACGTATGAAGAGAATGAAAGATATCTTAAATCTAAATAGCCATAACCTAAGGAGATGTGAGCATTCTTGGTCTAGCCTACCAGTGCACATGAAAACTAAATAGGAATATTAGGAAACAGATATAACATGTCCCACTAATGCCTCTTTGTATGTCTTTTATTGGGGAAATGATCCAATGAAAAATGGGATTGGAAGAAGAAAACGGTAATCCTACCTCATATACATAGTTCTGTGATATATTCTTCTCTGATTTCTCGACTGTGGCACTTCTCTGCACCTAAACAATAATGTAGATCCATTATCAGACTTGAATTTTGCATCAGTCAGAGTCAATTCAGATCTCACCTCACACAAAAGCATGCCATCGCCATTCTCGCCCTATGTTGAAATTACCATTTGCAGCAAACCGATATTTTTACCTGTATACATAATTTTCTCTCTGCTCATAGTATAAAGCAAGTACTGCTGGATATCTCAAGAAAACTGGAATTGGACAGACTGCTCAAAATTTATCCAACCTTTATTGGAACGAAGAAGTGCATGCCTTTTCCTGCACTTTCTACCAGTCTTGTAGCATGTCTCGGAATGGCAGCATGGTTCCCTAACTGACACTACCACCCACCGCTTATTCCTTAACTGGAAACAAAACCCTGTAAATAACCTGTATAAGTAACAACAGCTCACAGAGTCCATCATTGTAAGCATAATTCCTATTTGGGGAAGCATATCGAAAAACAATCTGAAACTCTGAAAATGAAGTACATCAAATATGATCCAGCTAAACGGAGAAAAAATACAGTAGTGCATGCATGAACTTGGAAGTAAATGCAGCTGTCATGAACTTATGATATGATCCATTCGCTTAATCCAGGGTGAACTTTGCAAGGCAACAATGACCACACTGAAAGAAACCATAAATTTCCCTGGTCTAACATCATAGAAGTAACTTCTTTTTGTGCTGAATACCTTAAATAACCTCAACATTTGATACCAAAATGACATTAAAACTTACTTTGCAATCCATACAATGGATTCACGAAAAGCAATCAAGGCATACTTCCGCATGCATCATAACAGTTCTTCAGCATACCATTTGATTAGGAAGCATCATAACAGTTTTGATCCACAATTTTCTGTTGCAAGAGAGCACATCCATAACAAGAACATAGTAGTCACAAAACCACTTGACATTTGAAACCCTGGCTGCATCAGTGGTGATTGACTCTAGGAAAAACAAATAATATCGCAGGCATGACTTTTCAAAAATCCGACAATATGCTACTGCAAAACTCAATAGAGACCACATAAGCAACTAATATGCAGCAACAATCACCTCAACAAGCACTGCTCCGCTCAGCCACCCTTCCTCCTTCTGCCTAGGTGCGCCTCTCCCGCTCTTCTATGCCTCATCCAGCCATCAGTGTTCAGGTCAAGGGGGAGAGGGGATCCGCAACAACGACCTGGTGAGGTCGCACACAGGAGACCCTGCAGCCACCGCTGCCGTGTCCAGCCGCCGCCGTCAGCTGGAGCTTGCTGCGGCCACCGCTGCCATGTCCATCCACCTCCTGCGGCCGGGAGGTCCTGCAGCCGCCACGTGTGCCAATGTTGTAGTTGTAGACAAAAGTTTCAGACCTAAATACGGATATCATTTGTTAAGCATCACATCCTCACAATGAACCTGCAAGAATCAAGGGAAGTTGTTTAATTTGGTAAGCGAACACAATGAAAACAAAATAAGCAAGGTCCCTAGCTCGAATCCATCCTCTGAGCTCGGTTGTCATTCTATTTGCAAATTAATAATACTGTCTAGAATCTGTGAAGCACAAGCGTATATAGAAAGCATCAATTCTTTGCACCACCATCATGGCCAGATCATATGCACAGTCCAGTTTACATTTGGATCAGCCTATCTATGGAAATAAAACAACAAACCCCAGTAAAGATGAACTCTACCCAAATAGAAAATCAGTCCCTGGTAACATCTAAGATGGAAAATTAATATATTTTTCTGAAGAAATGCAGAATAAAAAAGAAGAGCTCGAGACATACTGGGCTTGGCTTTCAAATAAGCGTAACATCAATTGGCCACTTGCAAAAAAATATCTTTCAGGAGCAATATATGAGAACCAAACTTCAGAAGTTGCTAAATCAATTCCCAGAACCAGAATCGACACTACCTGTACAAAATTCAGATTGTAAAGACATTAACACAATGAAATAACGGTGCTGAAGAAGTATTTTAGGTAGAAAAAACTGCGGCAAAATCACTGCACCTCCTCCCAACACAATGAAACCTAATGCAGGACAACATGAACCATTGGAACCCATCAAACAACCTCATGTATGCCTCAGTTGATGTAAATTTGAACCATTTCAGGCAACCTATCATCATAATGGGCAGAGGCCTATCAAACTATTAGATTTGTAGATAAACCACTATCCATCGTAAAAATCCCAGATTATTTAAGCATCACCTCAATTAAAATGACAGCAAGAAACAAATAAACTAATTGATCATTTTTTAATCTTATAGCGCGCAGGGAAGAAACTTCCCGTGAACACTTCTAAATAGGTAGTGCCAAGTTAAAGGGCGTTATCTACAATGAGACCAAACAAATCTATGGCATAACTAAATAAGAACATGATTTCAGTTCAATGTCTTCCCGATTACGATTTCATTCAGCACAGCTTTGAATGATCTTGTATGTGTATGGCCCCTTCTATTTTCATTCCTAATCTTTCCAAACCTGAATTGTATGATTGCTGCATATCCTATCATCTTGAGCACATGGACATAGTTCTCACAAAAAGCATATCAACAGCTAATTCACCTCAAAACTGTGGAACTTTTTATATGTTCCGATTATATGAATCAAAATCTTAATACAAACAAAGGGCAAAGATAAGTATTTTTTTTGTTTGGTCTGATTGTAGATGATGCCCTTTAACAGGAACAACAATCATTTCTGCCCGAGTTAATAAAAAGCACCTTCTCAATAACATATCATTGATTCCCTTTGGTGCTAAATACAACGTTAGCACCAGCCTTAAGAACCTTCTCCACTTGCTCCTTTGTTATCCAGCTTCTCTACGGAAAAAATACATAGTAGATCAGATAGAAGAGTAGTTGAGTTCTAACAAACGAGGCAGCTACAGGGAAGGAGAAGACAAGCGAACCAGCCAACCAGGCAAGATGAGCTTCTCATCCTACGATGACGTAACTTTTTAGATTTGAAAACAAGTACTGTGAGGATCTGCAGAGCAAACATGATGAAAATATGAGCTAAAATTGGGAACCAAATTAGACCAGATGGCTTACAAAGAAGAAGGTAGACGGGATCCGGATGGGCATCAGTCGTTCTCCATGAACCAAGGCCGCCTGCTCTTCCCTCTTGTCGCCGCCCTCCTTCCTCTCCCATGTAACTCCTCTAGGCGGAGCACCGCCGCCCCTGCTGATTCTTGTCCGCGCTGCCACGTGGCTTCTTGTCTGTAAATTCAGCCACCTAATAGTTTCAGCAAGATCTATGAAACGAAGATATGTCTCATGTGGTACAATTTGACGACCATTGATTAATTGGTTGTAAATCTCTTCCGTAAAAGATTTCTCAAGCTCCACTGTCATTCTCAGTACCTTCCGACAAAAGTACCTATGCAAAAGAACTGCAATATAGGTAGGCAGTATCTACCACAGTGCAGATGCAGAGGCAAAAAGTGATGTTAATATAAGGAACCGGAAATACAATATTATCTGCCATACAATAAAAAAATGCGGGATGATCAGATACCTTCATATTTATGCAATAATGGCTCAACTAAGGTTGTTCCTGGCTTAACCTGAAAATACCATTGAAATCAAACTAATAATGTGCTCATCCAACACCTCAATTACTGGAGGAACAAAAAAGCAAAATAAATGGGCATACATATTTACCTTCTAGCCCTGTGAACATATGTCTACAAAAATCAGTCACTTCACTTGCTTATTATTTTCTAGAATCCTGCAATGGAACCAAAAAAAACGTTGGTTTACTATCAAAGTGAAGACATCTGTAGCTAGAATCTATCACAACATTTATTCATTTCATTCGGCGATTTGCATGCATTATTGCCTATTTTGATGGTGGAACAATTAATTCATTTGATGGAGAGAACAAATCAAAGCTAGCAGATTAATACAATGATGAAGTACCAGTCTATGCAAAGCACACATTCTGGGTTTTGTGTTCTAATTAGGTAGGTACCAACCAATCTCTAAACTTGAAAAAAAAACTTCCTTCAGTACCAATATATTACATTCGCAAATTTTTCTTATCACCCACAACATAATTTAAGCACATCTATTATTCACTGATCATGCCACTATGAATTAGAACAAAATATACTGCAGCCGAGTCGAGGGATAAAGCAAGGAAAAAATAAAAGACACAATCTAGAACTAATGACTCAGAGCGTTACTTGACCTACAGACCGTAATACAAGCCTTGTGAACCAAATTAGAAAGCAGGACATCATTGCCAATTTATTTATTCTAGTTTCTAATTAACTTAATATATTCCATAGCTTGTAGATATCTACCCACCCACAAATTAGGCATGGTAACCTTCCAACATGTACTACTATGCTCTTACCGTATTTTTCACCTCATATATCAGAGTGATTGACTCAAAAAACAAAGTGGTGAGACATAGATTGCAGCAACGCGGTAGATATTGATAAGAAAGAATAGAGGGAATACCAGTAGAAGCCATTTCACAACTTTGGGGCACAGCGGCGCAAGCGTCGGAGCTCCAATGCTCCAGCCCAAACCCTGTAAATTGTGTATCTATTAGACATGGACAACAACAATAGCATCTCTTTTCCAATTAACAAATCTGGGAGAGAGAAACCACATTGTTCCCATTTCGTTGAGAAAAGCAAGCCAATATTCCATGACAAAGAAATTCTAGGACACATTCAGTGAGAAAAGCAAGTCAATATTATAAGGAAATTTTAGCATTCAGCAAAAGCAAATGTGTAAACAAAAAAAATCAGTCTAACTACAGGATGCAAGCACATGCGTGTGAACTAAATCATAAAAAAATGCAGCTATCAAATCTTTTGCTACAAAAAAACAACGATTTGGTGAAGAATACTTCAGATCTAGCAAATAATACACACCTGCAAGATCAAGATAGGGTTCTGGAGAATCTGAAATGCTAACCTTTAGGCATGATTTTGGCCAGGAGGAAGACGAGAAGTGGTGTAGGCAGTCTTGGAAGCACGTATGGTGGCGCAGCCCTCTTCCTCCGTTCCCTATAGCCGACCCCCTCCGTTCATCATGGGAGAAACGAGAGTGGGAATAGAGAGAGACGTAGTGGAAGAGACAAAGAGAGGAGCAAGAACCAAACCTGAACAAATCTTAGCCCCGTGCTGCTCCGCCACTTTATCCGCGTCCTTGATGGCTGAAGCCAAAGAACGAGGATGGAAGGAGACGAGGCAGGGAGTCAGAAGAGGGCGCGGGAGGTGAGGATTGGGCCAATCCCGTGCAAGATCTCGAGGGAGAAAAGAGACGAGGCGCCACCACCCCGTTCATAGCCTGCTCGCCGCCGCCCCGGCAGGCTCACCTGAGCCTCTAGGGTGCGCACTGCCAGCCCCCACCGCCGCTCGGTAGATGCCTTCAGCCGCCGGCGCGCCCGGCCAGCCGCCGCTGGACTA
>NC_061510.1:785394-801288 GCF_022539505.1 Lolium rigidum | reverse complement strand
TTATGAGAGCATTTGTAATATGTTTTGTGAAAGCCAAATTTATAGCGCTAGCATTCGGACTCTTAGCAAGTTTTTGTAAGAACTTTATAACTTCAGAGATGTGGCAATCATCAAAATCTAAATCATTACAATTTAAAGCAATGGGATTATCATCCCCAAGGTTGGAAAAAATTTCAGCAGTTTTATCACAGGCAGTTTCAGCAGTTTTAGCAGTTTCAGATAATTTTGCGCGCTTTACACTAGGAGTAGAAACATTGCCAACACCAATTATTTTATCATTGATAGTTGGAGGTGCAGCAACATGTGAATCATTAGCATTGCTAGTGGTGGTAATAGTCCAAACTTTAGCTACATTACTCTTTTTAGCTAGTTTTTCATTTTCTTCTCTATCCCACCTAGCACGTAGTTCAGCCATTAATCTTATATTCTCATTAATTCTAACTTGGATGGCATTTGCTGTAGTAGCAATTTTATTTTCAATATCCCTATTAGGCATAACTTTCGATTTCAAAAGATCAACATCAGAGGCAAGACTATCAACTCTAGAAGCAAGAATATCAATTTTATTGAGCTTTTCCTCAACAGATTTGTTAAAGGCAGTCTGTGTACTAATAAATTCTTTAAGCATAGCTTCAAGTCCAGGGGGTGTATTCCTATTATTGTTGTAAGAATTCCCATAAGAATTAGCATAACCGTTACCATTATTATAAGGATATGGCCTATAGTTATTACTAGAATTGTTCCGATAAGCATTGTTGTTGAAATTATTATTTGTAATGAAGTTTACATCAACATGTTCTTCTTGGGCAACCAATGAAGCTAACGGAACATTATTAGGATCAACATTAGTCCTATCATTCACAAGCATAGACATAATAGCATCAATCTTATCATTCAAGGAAGAGGATTCTTCAACGTAATTTACCTTCTTACCTTGTGGAGCTCTTTCCGTGTGCCATTCAGTAGTAATTAATCATCATGTTATCAAGAAGCTTTGTAGCCGCCCCCAAAGTGATGGACATAAAGGTACCTCCAGCAGCTGAATCCAATAAATTCCGCGAAGAAAAATTTAGTCCTGCATAGAAGGTTTGGATGATCGTCCAAGTAGTCAGTCCATGGGTTGGGCAATTTTTAACCAGTAGATTTCATTCTTTCCCAAGCTTGAGCAACATGTTCATTATCCAATTGTTTAAAATTCATTATGCTACTCCTCAAAGATATAATTTTAGCAGGGGGATAATATCTACCAATAAAAGCATCCTTGCATTTAGTCCAGGAATCAATACTATTCTTAGGCAGAGATAGCAACCAATCTTTAGCTCTTCCTCTTAATGAGAAAGGAAACAATTTCAATTTAATAATATCACCATCTACATCTTTATACTTTTGCATTTCACATAGTTCAACAAAATTATTGAGATGGGCAACAGCATCATCAGAACTAACACCTGAAAATTGCTCTCGCATAACAAGATTCAGTAAAGCAGGTTTAATTTCAAAGAATTCTGCTGTAGTAGCAGGTGGAGCAATAGGTGTGCATAAGAAATCATTATTATTTGTGGTTGTGAAGTCACACAACTTAGTATTTTCAGGGGTGGCCATTTTAGCAGTAGTAAATAAAGCAAACTAGGTAAAATAAATGCAAGTAACTAATTTTTTGTGTGTTTTTGATATAGCAAACAAGATAGCAAATAAAGTAAAGCTAGCAACTAATTTTTTTGTGTTTTGATATAATGTGCAGCAAACAAAGTAGTAAATAAAATAAAGCAAGACAAAAACAAAGTAAAGAGGTTGATAAGTGGAGACTCCCCTTGCAGCGTGTCTTGATCTCCCCGGCAACGGCGCCAGAAAATGTGCTTGATGGCGTGTAATTCACACGTTCGTTGGGAACCCCAAGAGGAAGGTATGATGCGCACAGCAGCAAGTTTTCCCTCAGAAAGAAACCAAGGTTTATCGAACCAGGAGGAGCCAAGAAGCACGTTGAAGGTTGATGGCGGCGGGATGTAGTGCGGCGCAACACCGGAGATTCTGGCGCCAACGTGGAACCTGCACAACACAACCAAAGTACTTTGCCCCAACAAAACAGTGAGGTTGTCAATCTCACCGGCTTGCTGTAACAAAGGATTAACCGTATTGTGTGGAAGATGATTGTTTGCAAAGAAAACAGTAGAAACAAGTATTGCAGAAGATTTGTATTTTAGTATAAAAGAATGGACCGGGGTCCACAGTTCACTAGAGGTGTCTCTCCCATAAGATAAAAGCATGTTGGGTGAACAAATTACAGTCGGGCAATTGACAAATAGAGAGAGCATAACAATGCACATACATGTCATGATAAATATAGTGAGATTTAATTGGGCATTACGACAAAGTACATAGACCGCCATCCAACCGCATCTATGCCTAAAAAGTCCACCTTCAGAGTTATCATCCGAACCCCTCCCAGTATTAAGTTGCAAAGCAACAGACAATTGCATTAAGTATGGTGCGTAATGTAATCAATAACTACATCCTCGAACATAGCATCAATGTTTTATCCCTAGTGGCAACAACACAACACAACCTTAGAACTTTTTGTCACTGTCCCAGGTATCAATGTAGGCATGAACCCACTATCGAGCATAAATACTCCCTCTTGGAGTTAAGCGCAAAAACTTGGCCGAGCCTCTACTAATAACGGAGAGCATGCAAGATCATAAACAACACATAGGTAATAACTTGATAATTAACATAACATGGTATTCTCTATCCATCGGATCCCGACAAACACAACATATAGCATTACAGATAGATGATCTTGATCATGTTAGGCAGCTCACAAGATCCAACAATGAAGCACAATGAGGAGAAGACAACCATCTAGCTACTGCTACGGACCCATAGTCCAGGGGTGAACTACTCACTCATCACTCCGGAGGCGACCATGGCGGTGAAGAGTCCTCCGGGAGATGAATCCCCTCTCCGGCAGGGTGCCGGAGGAGATCTCCAGAATCCCCCGAGATGGGATTGGCGGCGGCGGCGTCTCAGTAAGGTTTTCCGTATCGTGGTTCTTCGTATTGGAGTTTTCGCGATGGAGGCTATAAGTAGGCGGAAGGGCAGAGTCGGAGGGCTGACGAGGGGCCCACACCATAGGGTGGCGCGGCCCCCCCTAGGCCGCGCGGCCCTACGGTGGTGGCGCCTCGTCGCCCCACTTCGTATCCCTTTCGGTCTTCTGGAAGCTTCGTGGCAAAATAGGACCCTGGGCGTTGATTTCGTCCAATTCCGAGAATATTTCGTTACTAGGATTTCTGAAACCAAAAACAGCAGAAAACAGAATCGGCTCTTCGGGATCTTGTTAATAGGTTAGTTCCAGAAAATGCACGAATATGACATAAAGTGTGCATAAAACATGTAGGTATCATCAATAATATGGCATGGAACATAAGAAATTATCGATACGTCGGAGACGTATCAGTCTCTTAGGCTATATTTCACAGAATACTTATTCACTGTTATGAATGGCATAGTGAAGTGCTTATTTATATCTCTTTATGATTGCAATGTGTTTTGTATCACAATATATCTGTGTGCTACTCTAGCGATGTTATTAAAGTAGTTTATTCCTCCTGCACGGTGTAATGGTGACAAGTGTGTGCATCGTGTAGTACTTGGCGTAGGCTATGATTGTGATCTCTTGTAGATTATGAAGTTAACTATTGCTATGATAGTATTGATGTGATCTATTCCTCCTTTCGTAGTGTGAAGGTGACAGTGTGCATGCTATGTTAGTACTTGGTTTGGTTATGTTGATCTACATGCACTCTAAGGTTACTTAAACATGAATATCGAATATTGTGGAGCTTGTTAACTCCGGCATTGAGGGTTCGTGTAATCCTACACAGTTAGTGGTGTTCATCATCCAACAAGAGGGTGTAGAGTCTAGCATCTATCTATTTATTCCGTTATGTGATCAATGTTGAGAGTGTCCACTAGCGAAAGTATGATCCCTAGGCCTTGTTCCTAAATACTGCTATCGCTGCTTGTTTACTGTTTTACTGCATCTTTACTTCTTGCAATATTACTACCATCAACTGCACGCCAGCAAGCACTCTTCTGGCGCCGTTACTACTGCTCATATTCATTCATACCACTTGTATTTCACTATCTCTTCGCCGAACTAGTGCACCTATTAGGTGTGTTGGGGACACAAGAGACTTCTTGCTTTGTGGTTGCAGGGTTGCATGAGAGGGATATCTTTGACCTCTTCCTCCCTGAGTTCGATAAACCTTGGGTGATCCACTTAAGGGAAACTTGCTGCTGTTCTACAAACCTCTGCTTTTGGAGGCCCAACACTGTCTACAAGAATAGAAGCACCCGTAGACATCACATAACAACAAGTTTTCTCTCAGTAAGAAACCAAGGTTTAATCAACCAGTAGAATAAAGGCATGACTTCTGAAGGTGTTGCTAGCTGACTAGTGGCAGGGCGCACTACCGGCGTCAGCAACAACGTGGAACCTGCACACAACACAAACAAAATACTTTACCCCAACTTACAATGAGATTATCAATCTCACCGGTTTGCTAAACACAAAGGATTAGACGTATCGAGTGGAAAGAGATGCTTGCAGTAATTAAAGAGAATAGTGCCTGCAGAAAGTAAACAAAACATGATTGTAGTGGTTGAATTTATCAATGTAAAGGAAAGGACCGGGGTCCATTGTTCATTAGAGGCGCCTCTCTATAAAGATAAATAACATGCTAGGTGAACAAATTACAGCTGGGCAATTGACAGAATATCGACCATACATGACAAGATAATTACTATGAGATTCGTTTGGCATTACAACATAATACATAGACCGTAATCCAACTGCGTCTATGACTAATAATCTGATGGGGTTCGTTGCATAGAAAACAAAAAAATTTCCTACCGCAAAGACGAATAAATCCAAGATCTAATCTATGGAACACCCAAGATCTAATCTACAAGATCGGAGCAACGAGATTGATATGAGACTAACCCTCAAAGATTTCCAAAGTCTACGAGATTAGATCTCGTTGTTGGTGTAGACGATCGTCCCGGTGCTGCAATCCGGCAGCACTTCCGTACTCGGTCGCGCGTACGGTGTCGATGAAGCCCCTTCCTCTCCCCGTTCCAGCGGGCAGCGGAGCTGTGGTAGATCTCCAGGAATCCCAGCAGCACGACGGCGTGGTGGTGGACAAGAATTACTACAGGGCTTCGCCTAAGCCTGCACAGTATATGGAGGAGGAAGAGAGGGGGCGGCTAGGGTTTCAGGATTGGTGTAGTGGCCGGCCACCCCCTCCCCTCTTTTATATAGGGGGAGGGGTCGGCCTAGGGTTCCCCCTGGGGCCCACCACTTCCTTGGCCGGCGCATGAGGGGGGGGGACTTTTCTTCCCCCTCAAGCCTTGCCCTTATCTCTTCATTTAAACACTTTATTTTAGAGATAGATCTTATCTCTAGATTTAAACCATTTAAATTAAGAGATAGATCTTATCTCTATGGGGTAGACTGGCCTGGGCCCACATGTCATAGTGGGTGATACGTCCCAAACGTATCTATAATTTCTTATGTTCCATGCTACTTTATTGATGATACTCACATGTTTTATACACATTATATGTCGTTATTATGCATTTTCCGGCACTAACCTATTGACGAGATGCCGAAGAGCCAGTTGCTGTTTTTGGTTTCAGAAATCCTAGTAAGGAAATATTCTCGGAATTGGACGAAATCAACGCCCAGGGTCCTATTTTTGCACGAAGCTTCCAGAAGTCCGAGGGAGAGACGAAGTGGGGCCACGAGGCGCCGCCACAATAGGGCGGCGCGGCCAGCAAGGGGCCCGCGCGGCCCTGTTGTGTGGGGCCCCCATGGCGCCTCTTGACCTACCCTTCCGCCTACTTAAAGCCTCCGTCGCGAAACCCCCAGTACCGAGAGCCACGATACAGAAAACCTTCCAGAGACGCCGCCGCCGCCAATCTCACCTCGGGGGATTCAGGAGATCGCCTCCGGCACCCTGCCGGATAGGGGAATCATCTCCCGGAGGTCTCTTCATCGCCATGATCGCCTCCGGATCGATGTGTGAGTAGTCCACCCCTGGACTATGGGTCCATAGCAGTAGCTAGATGGTTGTCTTCTCCTCATTGTGCTATGATGTTAGATCTTGGGAGCTGCCTATCATGATCAAGATCATCTATTTGTAATGCTACATGTTGTGTTTATTGGGATCCGATGAATATTGAATACTATGTCAAGTTGATTATCAATCTATCATATATGTTATTTATGTTCTTGAATGCTCTCCGTTGCTAGCAGAGGCTCTGGCCAAGTTGATACTTGTGACTCCAAGAGGGGGTATTTATGCTCGATAGTGGGTTCATGCCTCCATTAAATGCGGGACGGTGACGGAAAGTTCTAAGGTTGTGGATGTGTCTGTTGCCACTAGGGATAAAACATCGATGCTTTGTCTAAGGATATTTGTGTTGATTACATTACGCACCATACTTAATGCAATTGTCTCGTTGTTTACAACTTAATACCGGAGGGGTTCGGATGATAACCTCGAAGGTGGACTTTTTAGGCATAGATGCATGTTGGATAGCGGTCTATGTACTTTGTCGTAATGCCCCGATTAAATCTCATAGTACTCATCATGATATATGTATGTGCATTGTTATGCCTTCTTTATTTGTCAATTGCCCAACTGTAATTTGTTCACCCAACATCTGTTTATCTTATGGGAGAGACACCACTAGTGATCTGTGGACCCCGGTCCTATTCTTTACATCTGAAATACAAATCTGCTGCAATTGTTCTTTACTGTTCTTTGCAAACAATCATCACCATCCACACTATACATCTAATCATTTGTTTACAGCAAGCCGGTGAGATTGACAACCTCACTGTTACGTTGGGGCAAAGTACTGTGATTGTGTTGTGCAGGTTCCACGTTGGCGCCGGAATCCCTGGTGTTGCGCCGCACTACACTCCGCCGCCATCAACCTTCAACGTGCTTCTTGACTCCTACTCGGTTCGATTAAACCTTGGTTTCTTATCGAGGAAACTTGCTGCTGTGCGCATCACACCTTCCTTTTGGGGTTCCCAACGGACGTGTCAACTACACGCATCAAGGAAATTTCTGGCGCCGTTGCGGGGGAACGAAGAAAAGTTACACCACAAAGATTTCTAACTCCCACGTCAACTACACGCCAGCAGCTAAATTTCTTGCGCCGTTGCCGGGGATATCAAGACACGCTGCAAGGGGAGTCTCCACTTCTAATCTCTTTACTTTGTTTTTGTCTTGCTTTATTTTATTTACTACTTTGTTTGCTGCACTATATCAAAAACACAAAAAAATTAGTTGCTAGTTTTACTTTATTTACTGTCTTGCTCTCTATATCGAAAACACAAAAAAATTAGTTACATGCATTTACTTTATCTAGTTTGCTTTATTTACTACCACTAAAAATGAGTAATCCGGAAGTTGAAGTTCGTTCCTTTAAGCAACAAGGGGGAGAAAGTTTTAAAGATGCTTGGTATAGAATTAGCGATGCTCATCATAGGTGCATTAAGAAACACTCCACTATCATACTACTTAGAAACTTTTATGTTGGTATCCTTAGCTGGAATAGGTATGTTCTTGATACTCTTGCGGGAGGTAATTTCCTAGGCACTCCTGCTTTAGAAGCTAGTTGCATCATTGAGAGTCTAGTTGGAATACCACCTGTTAATGAAACTAAAATTGAAGTCTCTCTTGAAGATGTCATGAAAAAGTTGGAGGTCATAGAGAAAGATCTCCCAAGTATTGAGACTAAATTGGGAATATTACTTAATAACAGTGATAAACTTGATAAATCTCTAGGTGGAATTAATGAGAGAATTGCTGTTTTAGAAACCTGTGCTACTCATGATAATCGAACCTATAGGATTAGTGAACTTGAAGAATCTATGGGAACCTTGGGTTCAACTTTTTCTTCTCTTAAGTTTAAGGAGAAAGCTTATGAGGGTAAGGAGCAAAAATTCATGTATGCCTCTAAAGTGCCTAAGCCGAAAAGCTATTATAGGACTAAAATTGACAAAGCTCTTAGCACCACTACGGATGGTGGAGCATCTAAGATACCTATTAATGTTGATGCTTCATCTCTTGACAATACTTGATACACACTTTCTGCGCCTAGCTGAAAGGCGTTAAAGAAAAGCGCTTATGGGAGACAACCCATTATTTTACTTCTGCACTTTGTTTTATATTTGAGTCTTGGAAGTTGTTTACTACTGTAGCAACCTCTCCTTATCTTTATTTTAATGCATTGTTGTGCCAAGTGAAGTCTTTGATAGTAAAGTCAATACTAGATTTGGATTACTGCGCAGAAACAGATTTCTTTCTGTCACGAATTTCGACCTTCCTCCCTGTAGGTAACTCAGAAAAATCTTCCAATTTACGTGCGTGATCCTCCGATATGTACGCAAATTTCATTAAATTTGGGCATTTTCATTTGAGCAAGTCTGGTGCCTTAATAAAATCCGTCTTTACGGACTGTTCTGTTTAGACAGATTCTGCCTTTTATTTCGCATTGCCTGTTTTACTGTGTTGGATGGATTTCTTTGTTCCATTAATGTCCAGTAGCTTTGTGCAATGTCCAGAAGTGTTAAGAATGATTATGTCACCTCTGAACATGTGAATTTTTGATTATGCACTAACCCTCTAATGAGTTGTTTCGAGTTTGGTGTGGGGGAAGTTTTCAAGGGTCAAGAGAGGAGGATGATACAATATGATCAAGGAGAGTGAAAGGTCAAAGCTTGGGGATGCCCCTTGGTTCATCCCTGCATATTTTAAGAAGACCCAAGCGTCTAAGCTTGGGGATGCCCAAGGCATCCCTTCTTCATCGACAACTTATCAGGTTCCTCTAGTGAAACTATATTTTTATTCCGTCACATCTTATGTGCTTTACTTGGAGCGTCTGTTTGTTTTTGTTTTTGTTTTTGTTTGAATAAGATCGGATCCTAGAATTCTTTGTGTGGGAGAGAGACACGCTCCGCTGTTTTGTATGAACACATGTGTTCTTAGCTTTATCTTTAATGTTCATTGCGAATGTTGGACTATTTCATTCATTGTTATATGGTTGGAAACGGAAAATGCCGCATGTGGTAAATGGTTTAATGTCTTGAATAATGTGATACTTGGCAATTGTTGTGCTCATATAGATCATGTTTAAGCTCTTGCATCATGTACCTTGTACTCATTAATGAATAACTACATAGAGCTTGTTAAAATTTGGTTTGCATGATTGATCTCTAGAGTCTAGATATTTTCTCGGTTAAGGTGTTTGAACAACAAGGAGACAATGTAAAGTCTTATAATAGTTACAATATGTTCATATGTGAGCTTTGCTGCACCTTTCATACTTGAGTTTGCTTCAAACAACCTTGCTAGCCTAGCCTTGTATTGAGAGGAATTCTTCTCGTGCATCCAAATCCTTGAGCCAACTACTATGCCATTTGTGTCCACCATACCTACCTACCACATGGTATTTCTCCGCCATTCCAAAGTACATTACTTGAGTGCTACCTTTAAAATTCTATTCTTTGTCTTTACAATATATAGCTCATGGGACAAATAGCCTTAAAAACTATCGTGGTGAAGAATATGTACTTATGTGTCTTATTTCTTAATAAGTTGCTTGTTGAGCGAGAACCATGTTTCTGGGGACGCCATCAAATTTTACCTTTGTTGAATATCATGTGAGTTGCTATGCATGTTCGTCTTGTCTGAAGTAAGGGAGATTTTCATGATCAAATGGTTTGAGTATGCATAATGTTAGAGAAGAACATTGGGCCGCTAACTAAAGCCATGATTCATGGTGGAAGTTTCAGTTTGGACAACTAATCCTCAATCTCTTATGAGAAAATTAATTGTTGTTGAATGCTTATGCATTAAAGAGGAGTCCATTATCTTTTGTCTATGTTGTCCCGGTATGGATGTCTAAGTTGAGAATAATTAAAAGCGAGAAATCCAATGCGAGCTTTCTCCTTAGACCTTTGTACAGGCGGCATAGAGGTACCCCTTTGTGACACTTGGTTGAAACATATGATATGCAATGATAATCCGTGTTATTCCAAGCTAATTAGGACAAGGTGCGAGCACTATTAGTATACTATGCATGAGGCTTGCAACTTATAAGATATCTTATACATAACACATATGATTTATTACTACCGTTGACAAAATTGTTTCTTGTTTTCAAAATGAAAAGCTCTAGCACAAATATAGTAATCAATGCTTCCCTCTGCGAAGGGCCAATCTTCTACTTTATTGTTGAGTCAGTTTACCTATTCCTTCTATCCCAGAAGCAAACACTTGTGTCAACTGTGTGCATTGATTCTTACATGTTTACCTATTGCACTTGTTATATTACTTTGTGTTGACAATTATCCATGAGATATACATGTTAAAGTTGAAAGCAACCGCTGAAACTTACATCTTCCTTTGTGTTGCTTCAATGTCTTTACTTTGAATTTATTGCTTTATGAGTAACTCTTATGCAAGTCTTATTGATGCTTGTCTTGAAAGTATTATTCATGAAAAATCTTTGCTATATGATTCATTTGTTTACTCATTATCTTCATCATTGTTTCGAATCGCTGCATTCATCTCATATGCTTTACAATAGTATGATCAAGATTATGATAGCATGTCACTTCAGAAATTATCTTTGTTATCGTTTACCTACTCGAGGGCGAGCAGGAACTAAGCTTGGGGATACTTGATACGTCCCAAACGTATCTATAATTTCTTATGTTCCATGCTACTTTATTGATGATACTCACATGCTTTATACACATTATATGTCGTTATTATGCATTTTCCGGCACTAACCTATTGATGAGATGCCGAAGAGCCGATTCTTGTTTTCTGCTGTTTTTGGTTTCAGAAATCCTAGTAAGGAAATATTCTCGGAATTGGAAGAAATCAACGCCCAGGGTCCTATTTTTGCACGAAGCTTCCAGAAGTCCGATGGAGAGACGAAGTGGCGCCACGAGGCGCCGCCACAACAGGCGGCGCGGCCAGCAAGGGGCCCGCGCGGCCCTGTTGTGTGGGGCCCCCGTGGCGCCTCTTGACCTACCCTTCCGCCTACTTAAAGCCTCCGTCGCGAAACCCCCAGTACCGAGAGCCACGATACGGAAAACCTTCCAGAGACGCCGCCGCCGCCAATCCCATCTCGGGGGATTCAGGAGATCGCCTCCGGCACCCTGCCGGAGAGGGGAATCATCTCCCGGAGGTCTCTTCATCGCCATGATCGCCTCCGGATCGATGTGTGAGTAGTCCACCCCTGGACTATGGGTCCATAGCAGTAGCTAGATGGTTGTCTTCTCCTCATTGTGCTATCATGTTAGATCTTGTGAGCTGCCTATCATGATCAAGATCATCTATTTGTAATGCTACATGTTGTGTTTGTTGGGATCCGATGAATATTGAATACTATGTCAAGTTGATTATCAATCTATCATATATGTTATTTATGTTCTTGCATGCTCTCCATTGCTAGTAGAGGCTCCGGCCAAGTTGATACTTGTGACTCCAAGAGGGGGTATTTATGCTCGATAGTGGGTTCATGCCTCCATTAAATGCGGGACGGTGACAAAAAGTTCTAAGGTTGTGGATGTGTTGTTGCCACTAGGGATAAAACATCGATGCTTTGTCTAAGGATATTTGTGTTGATTACATTACGCACCATACTTAATGCAATTGTCACGTTGTTTACAACTTAATACTTGGAGGGGTTCGGATGATAACTCTGAAGGTGGACTTTTTAGGCATAGATGCATGCTTGGATAGCGGTCTATGTACTTTGTCGTAATGCCCTGATTAAATCTCATAGTACTCATCATGATATATGTATGTGCATTGTTATGCCTTCTTTATTTGTCAATTGCCCAACTGTAATTTGTTCACCCAACATCTGTTTATCTTATGGGAGAGACACCACTAGTGATATGTGGACCCCGGTCCTATTCTTTACATCTGAAATACAAATCTGCTGCTATTGTTCTTTACTGTTCTTTGCAAACAATCATCACCATCCACACTATACATCTAATCCTTTGTTTACAGCAAGCCGGTGAGATTGACAACCTCACTGTTACGTTGGGGCAAAGTGCTGTGATTGTGTTGTGCAGGTTCCACGTTGGCGCCGGAATCCCTGGTGTTGCGCCGCACTACACTCCGCCGCCATCAACCTTCAACGTGCTTCTTGACTCCTACTGGTTCGATTAAACCTTGGTTTCTTACTGAGGGAAACTTGCTGCTGTGCGCATCACACCTTCCTCTTGGGGTTCCCAACGGACGTGTCAACTACACGCATCAAGCAAATTTCTGGCGCCGTTGCCGGGGAACGAAGAAAAGTTACACCACAAAGATTTCTAACTCCCACGTCAACTACACACCAGCAGTGGGCAGGCCCCACCATGCCATGTGGCGCATATGTGGCCTCTCCCGGGGTGGTGGGCCCACTGGTGGCCCTCTAGAACCTTCTAGAAGCTCCGGTCAAAACACCGGACTTTTTCCCGAACCCCGGAAAATGACTTCCCTTATATGAATCTTATTCTCCGGACCATTCCGGACCTCCTCGTGTGTCCTGGATCCCATCCGAGACTCCGAACAAAAAACTTCGGACTCCATCTCATATTCCGAATCTACTTATGCGACATCGAACCTTAAGCGCGTCACCCTACGGTTCGTGAACTATGTAGACATGGTCGAGACTCCTCTCCGAGCAATAACCAATAGCGAGATCTGGAGATCCATAATGGCTCCCACATATTCAACGATGACTTAGTGATCGATTGAACCTTTTACATACGATGCCGATTCCCTTTGTCACACGATATTTTACTTGTCCGAGGTTCGATCATCAGTATCTCCATACCTTGTTCAACCTCCTTACCGACAAGTACTCTTTACTCGTACCGTGGTATGTCATCTGTTATGATCCAATCATATGCTTGCAAGCTAATTAGACGACATTCCACCGAGAGGGCCCAGAGTATATCTATCCGTCATCAGGATGGACAAATCTCACTATTGATCCATATGCCTCAACTCACACTTTCCGAATATTTAATCCTATAACCACCCATTTACGCAATGGCGTTTGATGTAATCAAAGTACCCTTCCGGTGTAAGTGATTTACATGATCTCATGGTCGAAAGACTTAGGCAACTATGTATCGAAAGCTTATAGCAAATTGAACTTAATGACTTAATCTTATGCTACGCTCATTTGGGTGTATATCCATTATATCATTCACCTAATGACATAACCTTGTTATTAATAACATCCAATGTTCATGATCACGAAACCATGATCATCCATTAATCAACAAGCTAGTTATACAAGAGGCTTACTAGGGACTCCTTGTTGTTTACATAATACACATGTATCAATGTTTCAGTTAATAAAATTATAGCATGGGATGTAAACATTTATCATGAACACTAAGATATAACAATAACTAATTTATTATTGCCTCTTGGGCATATCTCCAACAGTCTCCCACTTGCACTAGAGTCAATAATCTAGTTTACATTTGTAAAGATATAACACCTTGGCCTTCGGTGCTTATCATGTTTTGCTCACGGGAGAGGTTTTAGTCAACGGATCTGACACGCTCAGAAACGTATGTATTTTGCAATTCATTTGCGTCTCAACGCATCACTCATTTTCCAAATGAGTCGGCATTAATTATATATGCTTAGTCCTCTGGTGGAACCTTAATTCCACAGTCTGAAATAAGTCACTAATATTGTCACACACAATATAGCTTCAAAGTTCTGACATTATCGGAACTACACCAAGTTCTCAAAGAACTCCTCGACTTAACATCCTCAGTCATTTTCGAAACAATGACATACTCTGCCTTTGTTTGTAGAATCCGTCACAATATTTAGAATTGATCTAAATCTAGCATAGACTTCTTCTAGCTCATTGTGCTACCTTTTAAACAACACTTAGCCTAATTGAGATTGAAATTTTATTTTTTATATGTGATCAAACTAATATCGGTGCAACACCTTACAGCGATCTGTTTGTCATTACCCCATACAAAAACTATATATATATGTATCCTTGGTTCTTCTAAAGCACTCAGGGATATTCTTACTGTTGTCCAATGATCATTACATGAATCATTCTGGTATATGCTCGTAACACTTTAGAGCACAGTACATCTGACTTTGTACATATTATTCGTGATCTAAAATCACTCATGTGTTATTACTCATCGAGTGTCAAATACACTCAAGTCTTGTTAAACCTTCACATGGAAAAGAACACCTTCTTAATATTTTTATATTGAACTACTTCAATATTCATTCTATGTACTTTGACTTAAACTTATTATGTGTTACAATCTATCTTCATAGATCTTGACACTAAATATGTTTCAGTCCGTATCCTTTCATTGAAGTTAATTCTCAATGAAACCTTTTTAATCAATTATATAATTACATTATTTATAATCAACGATATGTCATCCACGTAAAGTCTTACAAATATTTCTCAGCGCTCCCACTTAATTTCTTGCAAATGCAAGCCTCTTCATCGTCTCTGATGAAATCAAAAACTCTTTGACTATTTCATCCGGTGAAGATTCCAACTCCGCGATACTCACTTCATCCAATTGAAGTTCGTATACCTATCTAGTATTCGACGAACTAGCAAAACTCTTGGTTGTATCTTGTATACACCTTTAATACATACTTCTGTTAAGTAATGTATTTTTCTATCCTACTAGCATATCTCATAAAAGAAATATGTAGTGATTACTAGAATAATCCACATAGACTATAAGCATCCCTACGGAAGATCTAATCTTATCGTAGTCAACTCTTTGAACTTTGTCGTAAACAACTTTTCGACAAGTCGAGCTTCTTCAAGGATATACCATCCAAGTCCATCAATTTTATAGATCCATTTACTTTCAAAAAGCATTCATCTATCTAGGATTTCATGGCGCATGGCCATTTTAACGGAGTCAGGGCCCATCATAACTTCTTTGTATGTAGTTGGTTTATCATTGTTCAAAATCAATCCTTTGTCCACAAATCATTTATTTGATCACAAAGTAAACCATACATACAAGGTTTAATAGGTACTTCGATCTCCATGACTAAAACACTTTGTAGTCATGGGAGCCATGATCGTCGTGGCCGCTTCCGAAACCATTTCCGATGCTGCGCTACTCTGATCATTATGCTCAGGTTCATAAACCTTATCAATTTCTATTGTCCTCCCACTCAAATACTTCGCTAGAAAACAATTTCTTGGAAATAAGCAAGTAACATTAACAAACACTTTTGTCTTTTACTTCATAGTGGAAAGAATTCCCAATTCTGGGATAACAACAAAGACATTCATCCGATTTTGGTTGTAAACTTATTTACTTATGCTATGCATACCAAAATTTAAGAAAGGACTATTAGGGTTTATACCCATGCCATAACTTGTATGGTGTCATTTCAAAGGATTATGATGATGCTATATTTAGTGTAAAAGCGGTAGTCTCTAAAGCATAATCCACAAAAATATAATGGCGTTATTTTATTTTATCTCATCATTAACCCAACAAGGTTTGGATACGTCTCTTGGATACTCCATCATCACTATGATACTCCAGGAAACGTGAGTTGTAGAACAATTTCATAACTCTCTTAGATGTTCGCTAAAACTCGTAATTCAAATATTTCCACCATGATCCAATCATACATATTTGACTTTTCTATTACGATGATTTCCACTTCATGCTGAAATTTATTTGAATCTATTCAAATGTTTCAACCTTCTTCCTTATTGAATAAATATATCCTTATATATAGTAGCACACCGAACGAAGTACAT
>NC_061510.1:771153-785294 GCF_022539505.1 Lolium rigidum | reverse complement strand
ACCCTCTAATGAGTTGTTTCGAGTTTGGTGTGGAGGAAGTTTTCAAGGGTCAAGAGAGGAGGAATGATATACTACGATCAAGAAGAGTGAAAAGTCTAAGCTTGGGGATGCCCCGGTGGTTCATCCCTGCATATATCAAGAAGACTCAAGCGTCTAAGCTTGGGGATGCCCAAGGCATCCCCTTCTTCATCGATAAATTATCGGGTTCCTTCTCTTGAAACTATATTTTTATTCGGTCACATCTTATGTGCTTTACTTGGAGCGTCTGTGTGCTTTTGTTTTTGTTTTTGTTTGAATAAATTGGATTACATCATGCTTGTGTGGGAGAGAGACACGCTCCGCTGGTTCATATGAACACATGTGTTCTTAGCTCATAATATTCATGGCGAAGTTTCCTCTTCGTTAAATTGTTATATGGTTGGAATTGGAAAATGATACATGTAGTAATTGCTATAATGTCTTGGGTAATGTGATACTTGGCAATTGTTGTGCTCATGTTTAAGCTCTTGCATCATATACTTTGCACCTATTAGTGAAGAATACATAGAGCATGCTAAAACTTGGTTTGCATAATTGGTCTCTCTAAAGTCTAGATAATTTCTAGTATTGAGTTTTGAACAACAAGGAAGACGGTGTAGAGTCTTATAATGTTTTCAATATGTCTTTTATGTGAGTTTTGCTGCACCGTTCATCCTTGTGTTTGTTTCAAATAAGCCTTGCTAGCCTAAACCTTGTATCGAGAGGGAATACTTCTCATGCATCCAAATACTTGAGCCAACCACTATGCCATTTGTGTCCACCATACCTACCTACTACATGGTATTTCCTGCCATTCCAAAGTAAATTGCTTGAGTGCTACCTTTAAACAATTCAAAATTTATCACCTCTGATTTGTGTCAATGTTTTATAGCTCATGAGGAAGTATGTGGTGTTTATCTTTCAATCTTGTTGGGCAACTTTCACCAATGGACTAGTGGCTTCATCCGCTTATCCAATAATTTTGCAAAAAGAGGTGGCAATGGGATTCCCGAGTCCCAAATTAATTAACAAAAATAGACACTCCTCCATGGTATGTGATTGTTGGACGGCACCCGAAGGATTCGGTTAGCCATGGCTTGTGTAAGCAAAGGTTGGGAGGAGTGTCATCATAATAAAACTAAAATAAAAAGGCACTCCTTCATGGTATGAGATTGTTGGCAGGCACCCGAGGTTCGGTTAGCCATGGTTTGTGAAAGAAAGGTTGGAAGGAGTGCCATCCAAAAATAAAATAAAATGGGAGCCGCTCTTTGAAGGTTTGTACGGCAAGGGGTTAGAGTACCCGCTACCATTCGTTGACAACAACATACACCTCTCAAAACTTTATTTTTATGCTCTCTTTATGTTTTCAAAATCAAAGCTCTAGCACAAATATAGCAATCGATGCTTCCCTCTTTGAAGGACCATTCTTTTACTTTTATGTTGAGTCAGTTCACCTATCTCTCTCCACCTCAAGAAGCAAACACTTGTGCGAAGCTGTGCATTGATTCCTACATACTTGCATATTGTACTTGTTATATTACTCTATGTTGACAATTATCCATGAGATATACATGTTACAAGTTGAAAGCAACCGCTGAAACTTAATCTTCCTTTGTGTTGCTTCAATACCTTTACTTTGATTTATTGCTTTATGAGTTAACTCTTATGCAAGACTTATTGATGCTTGTCTTGAAGTACTATTCAGGAAAAGTCTTTGCTTTATGATTCACTTGTTTACTCATGTCATTACCATTGTTGATCGCTGCATTCACTACATATGTTTACAAATAGTATGATCAAGGTTATGATGGCATGTCACTTCAGAAATTATCTTTGTTATCGTTTTACCTGCTCGGGACGAGCAGAACTAAGCTAGGGGATGCTTGATACGTCTCCGACGTATCGATAATTTCTTATGTTCTATGCCATATTATTTATGATACCTACATGTTTTATGCACACTTTATGTCATATTCGTGCATTTTACGGAACTAACCTATTAACAAGATGCCGAAGTGCCGGTTCACTGTTTTACTGCTGTTTTTGGTTTCAGAAATCCTAGTAACGAAATATTCTCGGAATTGGACGAAACGAAGACCCGGGTTCCTATTTTCACCGGAAGCATCCGGAACACCCGGGAAGGACCGAGAAGGGGGCACCGGGCCCCCGGACCATAGGCCGGCGCGGCCTGGGCCCTGGCCGCGCCGCCATATGGTGTGGCCACCCCTTCGACCCTCTGCGCCGCCTCTTCGCCTATATAAAGCCTCCGTCGCGAAACCCACGATGCGAAAAAACCACGATACGGAAAACCTTCCGGAGCCGCCGCCATCGCGAAGCCAAGATGCGGGGGACGGAGTCTCTGTTCCGGCACCCTGCCGGAGCGGGGAAGTGCCCCCGGAAGGCTTCTCCATCGACACCGCTGCCATCTCCACCGCCATCTTCATCACCGCTGCTGCTCCCATGAGGAGGAGTAGTTCTCCATCGAGGCTCGGGGCTGTACCGGTAGCTATGTGGTTCATCTCTCTCCTATGTACTTCAATACAATAATCTCATGAGCTGCCTTACATGATTGAGATTCATATGATGATGCTTGTAATCTAGATGTCATTATGCTAGTCAAGTGGATTT
The DNA here is from genome assembly GCF_022539505.1 of Lolium rigidum. Taxonomy (NCBI): domain Eukaryota; kingdom Viridiplantae; phylum Streptophyta; class Magnoliopsida; order Poales; family Poaceae; genus Lolium; species Lolium rigidum. Next base: position 782,648 of record NC_061510.1, on the reverse strand, counting down.
TACTTATGTGATCTCCGGAGACTCCTTGTCCCACGTGTGTAAAGGTGACTAGTGTGTGCACCGTGTGGGTCTCTTAGGCTATATTTCACAGAATACTTATTCACTGTATGAATGGCGTAATGAAGTGCTTATTTATATCTCTTTATGATTGCAATGTGTTTTGTATCACAATTCATCTATGTGCTACTCTAGTGATGTTATTAAAGTAGTCTATTCCTCCTGCATGGTGTAAAGGTGACTAGTGTGTGCACCGTGTGGTTCTTGTCGTAGGCTATGATCATGATCTCTTGTAGATTGTGGAGTTAATTATCATTATGATGGTATTGATGTGATCTATTTGGTTATGTTGATCTTTCATGCACTCTAAGGTTATTTAAATATGAACATTGAATTGTGGAGCTTGTTAACTCCGGCATTGAGGGTTCGTGTAATCCTACGCAATGGTGTTCATCATCCAACAAGAGTGTAGAGTATGCATTTATCTATTACTGTTATGTGATCAATGTTGAGAGTGTCCACTAGTGAAAGTATGATCCCTAGGCCTTGTTCCTAAATACTGCTATCGCTGCTTGTTTCTTGTTTCATTGCGTTACTACTTGCTTGCGTTACTACTTCTTGTTTCTTGTCCTGGGCAAAGCACTTTTACGGTGCCGTTGCTACTACTTATTCATACCACACTGTATTTCACTATCTCTTCGCCGAACTAGTGCACCTATTAGGTGTGTTGGGGACACAAGAGACTTCTTGCTTTGTGGTTGCAGGGTTGCATGAGAGGGATATCTTTGACCTCTTCCTCCCTGAGTTCGATAAACCTTGGGTGATCCACTTAAGGGAAACTTGCTGCTGTTCTACAAACCTCTGCTCTTGGAGGCCCAACACTGTCTACAAGAATAGAAGCTCCCGTAGACATCAGTGGGCAGATGAGTATGATTCATAGGACAGGCGTCTCAAGGAGAGAAATGAAGAAGCTCACCCGAGAAATCAACCTGGCAGAAAGCGTCGTGGCGAACATCCCTGAGTATGTCGAGTGGTTATCTCGGAATATCACGTTCAGCCGAGTGGATCACCCGATGACTATACCAAAACCAGGACACGCCGCCTGATACGTCTCCGACGTATCGATAATTTCTTATGTTCCATGCCATATTATTGATGATACCTACATGTTTTATGCACACTTTATGTCATATTCGTGCATTTTCTGGAACTAACCTATTAACAAGATGCCGAAGTGCCGATTCTGTTTTCTCGCTGTTTTTGGTTTCAGAAATCCTAGTAACGAAATATTCTCGGAATTGGTCGAAATCAAGACCCAGGGTCCTATTTTGCCACGAACCTTCCAGAAGACCGAAAGGGATACGAAGTGGGGCGACGAGGCGCCGCCACCATAGGGCCGCGTGGACAGAGGGGGGCCCGCGCCGCCCTATGGTGTGGGCCCCTCGTCAGCCCTCCGACTCTGCCCTTCCGCCTACTTAAAGCCTCCGTCGCGAAACCCCTGATGCGAAAAACCACGATACGTAAAACCTTCCAGATACGCCGCCGCCGCCAATCCCATCTCGGGGGATTCTGGAGATCTCCTCCGGCACCCTGCCGGAGAGGGGATTCATCTCCCGGAGGACTCTACACCGCCATGGTCGCCTCCGGAGTGATGAGTGAGTAGTTCACCCCTGGACTATGGGTCCATAGCGGTAGCTAGATGGTTGTCTTCTCCTCATTGTGCTTCATTGTTGGATCTTGTGAGCTGCCTAACATGATCAAGATCATCTATCCGTAATACTCTATGTTGTGTTTGTCGGGATCCGATGGATAGAGAATACCATGTTATGTTAATTATCAAGTTATTACATATGTGTTGTTTATGATCTTGCATGCTCTCCGTTATTAGTAGAGGCTCTGGCCAAGTTTTTGCTCTTAACTCCAAGAGGGAGTATTTATGCTCGATAGTGGGTTCATGCTCGCATTGACACCTGGGACGATGACGAGAAAGTTCTAAGGTTGTGTTGTGCTTGTTGCCACTAGGGATAAAACATTGGCGCTATGTCCGAGGATGTAGTTGTTGATTACATTACGCACCATACTTAATGCAATTGTCCGTTGCTTTGCAACTTAATACTTGGAGGGGTTCGGATGATAACCTGAAGGTGGACTTTTTAGGCATAGATGCGGTTGGATGGCGGTCTATGTACTTTGTCGTAATGCCCAATTAAATCTCACTTTGTACTTATCATGACATGTATGTGCATTGTTATGCTCTCTCTATTTGTCAATTGCCCGACTGTAATTTGTTCACCCAACATGCTTTTATCTTATGGGAGAGACACCTCTAGTGAGCTGTGGACCCCGGTCCATTCTTTATCTTGAAATACAAATCTGCTGCAATACTTGTTTTTACTGTTTTCTCCGCAAACAATCATCTTCCACACAATACGGTTAATCCTTTGTTACAACAAGCCGGTGAGATTGACAACCTCACTTGTTTCGTTGGGGCAAAGTACTTTGGTTGTGTTGTGCGGGTTCCACGTTGGCGCCGAAATCCCTGGTGTTGCGCCGCACTACATCCCGCCGCCATCAACCTTCAACGTGCTTCTTGGCTCCTCCTGGTTCGATAAACCTTGGTTTCTTTCCGAGGGAAAACTTGCTGCTGTGCGCATCATACCTTCCTCTTGGGGTTCCCAACAAACGTGTGAGTTACACGCCATCAAGCTCTTTTTAAGGCGCCGTTCTTTGGGGAGATCAAGACACGGCTGCAAGGGAGTCTCCACTTCTCAATCTCTTTACTTTGTTTTTGTCTTGCTTTATTTTATTTACTACTTTGTTTGCTGCATTATATCAAAACACAAAAAAATTAGTTGCTAGTTTTACTTTATTTCTTGTCTTGTTTGCTATATCAAAAACACAAAAAAATTAGTTTACTTGCATTTACTTTATCTAGTTTGTTTTATTTACTACTTGCTAAAATGGCTACCCCTGAAAATACTAAGTTGTGTGACTTCACTAGCACAAATAATAATGATTTCCTATGCACACCTATTGCTCCACCTGCTACTACAGCAGAATTCTTTGAAATTAAACACTGCTTTACTAAATCTTGTTATGCGAGAGCAATTTTGCAGTGTTAGTTCGATGATCTGCTGCCCATCTCAATAATTTTGTTGAATTGTGTGAAATGCAAAAATATAAAGATGTAGATGGTGAAATTATAAAATTAAAATTGTTTCCTTTCTCATTAAGAGGAAGAGCTAAAGATTGGTTGCTATCTCTGCCTAAGAATAGTATTGATTCCTGGACTAAATGCAAGGATGCTTTTATTGGTAGATATTATCCCCCTGCTAAAATTATATCTTTGAGGAGTAGCATAATGAATTTTAAACAATTGGATAATGAACATGTTGCTCAAGCTTGGGAAAGAATGAAATCTTTGGTTAAAAATTGCCCAACCCATGGGTGACTACTTGGATGATCATCCAAACCTTCTATGGAGGACTAAATTTTTCTTCGCGGAATTTATTGGATTCAGCTCGCTGGAGGTACCTTTATGTCCATCACTCTTGGTGAAGCAACAAAGCTCCTTGATAATATGATGATTAATTACTCTGAATGGCACACGGAAAGAGCTCCACAAGGTAAGAAGGTAAATTCTTTTGAAAAATCCTCTTCCTTGAATGATAAGGTTGATGCTATTATGTCTATGCTTGCGAATGATAGGACTAATGTTGATCCTAATAATGTTTCATTAGCTTCATTGGTTGCCCAAGAAGAACATGTTGATGTAAACTTCATTAAAAATAATAATTTCAACAACAATGCTTATCGGAACAATTCTAGTAATAACTATAGGCAGTATCCTTATAATAATGGTAACGGTTATGCTAATTCTTATGGGAATTCTTACAACAATAATAGGAATACACCCCCTGGACTTGAAGCTATGCTTAAAGAATTTATTAGTACACAAGCTGCCTTTAACAAATGCGTTGAGGAAAAGCTCAATAAAATTGATATTCTCGCTTCTAAGGTTGATAGTCTTGCTTCTGATGTTGATCTTTTGAAATCGAAAGTTATGCCTAATAGGGATATTGAAAATAAAATTGTTACTACAGCAAATGCCATCCAAGTTAGAATTAATGAAAATATAAGATTAATGGGTGAGCTAACGTGCTAGGTGGGATAGAGAAGAAAATGAAAAACTAGCTAAAGAGAAAAATGTAGCTAAAGTTTGGACTATTACCACCACTAGCAATGCTAATGATTCACATGTTGCTGCACCTCCTACTATCAATGGTAAAATAATTGGTGTTGGCAATGCTTCTACTCCTAGTGCAAAGCGCGTAAAATTACACGAGCTGCTAAAGCTGCTGAAGCTGCTTGTGATAAAGCTGCTGAAATTTTTTCCAACCTTGGGGATGATAATCCCATTGCTTTAGATTGTAATGATTTAGATTTTGATGATTGCCACATCTCTGAAGTTATAAAGTTCTTACAAAAACTTGCTAAGAGTCCCAATGCTAGCTGCTGTAAACTTGGCTTTCACAAAACATATTACAAATGCTCTCATAAAAGCTAGAGAAGAGAAACTAAAACTTGAAGCTTCTATTTCTAGAAAGCTAGAGGATGGTTGGGAGCCCATCATTAAAATAAGGGTCAAAGATTTTGATTGTAATGCTTTATGTGATCTTGGTGCAAGTATTTCTGTTATGCCTAAAAAGGTCTATGATATGCTTGACTTGCCACCATTAAAAAACTGTTATCTGGATGTTAATCTCGCTGATAATGCTAAAAAGAAACCTTTGGGGAGAGTTGATAATGTTCATATTATGGTTAACAATAACCTTGTCCCCGTTGATTTTGTTGTCTTGGATATTGAATGCAATGCATCTTGCCCCATTATATTGGGAAGACCTTTTCTTCGAGCCGGTTGGTGCTACTATTGATATGAAGGAAGGTAATATTAAATATCAATTTCATCTCAAGAAAGGTATGGAACACTTCCCTAGAAAGAGAATGAAGTTACCTTATGATTCTATTATTAAAACAAATTATGATGTTGATGCTTCGTCTCTTGATGTTACTTGATATACACTTTACGCGCCTAGGCTGAAAGGCGTTAAAGAAAAGCGCTTATGGGAGACAACCCATGTTTTTACTACAGTATTTTTGTTTTATATTTGAGTCTTGGAAGTTGTTTACTACTGTAGCAACCTCTCCTTATCTTAGTTTTGAGTTTTGTTGTGCCAAGTAAAGTCTTTGATAGTAAAGTAAGTACTAGATTTGGATTACTGCGCAGTTCCAGATTTCTTTGCTGTCACGAATCTGGGTCTACCTCCCTGTAGGTAGCTCCGAAAATTAAGCCAATTTACGTGCATGATCCTCAGATATGTACGCAACTTTCATTCAATTTGGGCATTTTCATTTGAGCAAGTCTGGTGGCCTAATAAAATCCATCTTTACGGACTGTTCTGTTTTGACAGATTCTGCCTTTTTATTTCGCATTGCCTCTTTTGCTATGTTGGATGAATTTCTTTGATCCATTAATGTCCAGTAGCTTTATGCAATGTCCAGAAGTGTTAAGAATGATTGTGTCACCTCTGAACATGTTAATTTTTATTGTGCACTAACCCTCTAATGAGTTGTTTCGAGTTTGGTGTGGAGGAAGTTTTCAAGGATCAAGAGAGGAGTATGATGCAATATGATCAAGGAGAGTGAAAGCTCTAAGCTTGGGGATGCCCCGGTGATTCACCCCTGCATATTCTAAGAAGACTCAAGCGTCTAAGCTTGGGGATGCCCAAGGCATCCCCTTCTTCATCGACAACATTATCGAGGTTCCTCCCCTGAAACTATATTTTTATTCCGTCACATCTTATGCACTTTGCTTGGAGCGTCGGTTTGTTTTTGTTTTTGTTTTGTTTGAATAAAATGGATCCTAGCATTCACTTTGTGGGAGAGAGACACGCTCAGCTGTAGCATATGTACAAGTATGTCCTTAGGCTCTACTCATAGTATTCATGGCGAAGTTTCTTCTTCGTTAAATTGTTATATGGTTGGAATTGGAAAATGCTACATGTAGTAACTCTAAAATGTCTTGGATAATTTGATGCTTGGCAATTGTTGTGCTCATGTTTAAGCTCTTGCATCATATACTTTGCACCTATTAATGAAGAAACACTTAGAGCTTGCTAATTTGGTTTGCATATTTGGTTTCTCTAGAGTCTAGATAACATCTAGTATTGAGTTTTGAACAACAAGGAAGACGGTGTAGAGTCTTACAATGTTTACAATATGTCTTTTATGTGAGTTTTGCTGCACCGTTCATCCTTGTGTTTGTTTCAAATAACCTTGCTAGCCTAAACCTTGTATCGAGAGGGAATACTTGAGCCAACCACTATGCCATTTGTGTCCACCATACCTACCTACTACATGGTATTTATCCGCCATTCCAAAGTAAATTGCTTGAGTGCTACCTTTAAAATTCCATCATTCACCTTTGCAATATATAGCTCATGGGACAAATAGCTTAAAAACTATTGTGGTATTGAATATGTACTTATGCACTTTATCTCTTATTAAGTTGCTTGTTGTGCGATAACCATGTTTCAGGGGACGCCATCAACTATTCTTCGTTGAATATCATGTGAGTTGCTATGCATGTCCGTCTTGTGCGAAGTGAGAGATCTACCACCTTAATGGTTGGAGCATGCATATTGTTAGAGAAGAACATTGGGCCGCTAACTAAAGCCATGAATCATGGTGGAAGTTTCCGTTTTGGACACATATCCTCAATCTCATATGAGAATAATAATTGTTGCCACATGCTTATGCATTAAAGAGGAGTCCATTATCTGTTGTCCATGTTGTCCCGGTATGGATGTCTAAGTTGAGAATAATCAAAAGCGAGAAATCCAAAATGCGAGCTTTCTCCTTAGACCTTTGTACGAGGTGGCATGGAGGTACCCCATTGTGACACTTGGTTAAAACATGTGCATTGCAAAGATCCGGTAGTCCAAGCTAATTAGGACAAGGTGCGGGCACTATTAGTATACTATGCATGAGACTTGCAACTTGTAAGATATAATTTACATAACTCATATGCTTTATTACTACCGTTGACAAAATTGTTTCATGTTTTCAAAATAAAAGCTCTAGCACAAATATAGCAATCGATGCTTTCCTCTTTGAAGGACCATTCTTTTTACTTTTATGTTGAGTCAGTTCACCTATCTCTCTCCACCTCAAGAAGCAAACATTTGTGTGAAGCTTGTGCATTGATTCCTACATACTTGCATATTGCACTTGTTATATTACTCTATGTTGACAATTATTCATGAGATATACATGTTACAAGTTGAAAGCAACCGCTGAAACTTAATCTTCCTTTGTGTTGCTTCAATACCTTTACTTTGATTTATTGCTTTATGAGTTAACTCTTATGCAAGACTTATTAATACTTGTCTTGAAGTACTATTCATGAAAAGTCTTTGCTTTATGATTCACTTGTTTACTCATGTCATTACCATTGTTTTGATCGCTGCATTCATTACATATGTTTACAAATAGTATGATCAAGGTTATGATGGCATGTCACTTCAGAAATTATCTTTGTTATCGTTTTACACTGCTCGGGACGAGCGAACTAAACTTGGGGATGCTGATACGTCTCGAAGTATCGATAATTTCTTATGTTCCATGCCATATTATTGATGATACCTACATGTTTTATGCACACTTTATGTTATATTCGTGCATTTTACGGAACTAACCTATTAACAAGATGCCGAAGTGCCAGTTGCTTTGTTTTCTAGCTGTTTTTGGTTTCAGAAATCCTAGTAACGAAATATTCTCGGAATTGGACGAAATCAAGACCCGGGGTCCTATTTTGCCACGAACCTTCCGGAAGGCCCGAAAGGGATACGAAGTGGGGCGACGAGGCGCCGCCACCATAGGGCGCGCGGCCGGAGGGGGGCCGCGCCGCCCTATGGTGTGGGCCCCTCGTCGGCCCTCCGACTACGCCCTTCCGCCTACTTAAAGCCTCCATCGCGAAACCCACGATGCGAAAAACCACGATACGGAAAACCTTCCGGAGACGCCGCCGCCGCCAATCCCATCTCGGGGATTACTGGAGATCTCCTCCGGCACCCTGCCGGAGAGGGGATTCATCTCCCGGAGGACTCTACACGCCATGGTCGCCTCCGGAGTGATGAGTGAGTAGTTCACCCCTGGACTATGGGTCCATAGCGGTAGCTAGATGGTTGTCTTCTCCTCATTGTGCTTCATTGTTGGATCTTGTGAGCTGCCTAACATGATCAAGATCATCTATCTGTAATACTCTATGTTGTGTTTGTCGGGATCCGATGGATAGAGAATACCATGTTATGTTAATTATCAAGTTATTACATATGTGTTGTTTATGATCTTGCATGCTCTCCGTTATTAGTAGAGGCTCTTGCCAAGTTTTTGCTCTTAACTCCAAGAGGGAGTATTTATGCTCGATAGTGGGTTCATGCACGCATTGACACACGGGACGAGTGACGAGAAAGTTCTAAGGTTGTGTTGTCTTGTTGCCACTAGGGATAAAACATTGGCGCTATGTCAGAGGATGTAGTTGTTGATTACATTACGCACCATACTTAATGCAATTGTCATGTTGCTTTGCAACTTAATGCTGGAGGGGTTCGGACGTTAACCTGAAGGTGGACTTTTTAGGCATAGATGCGGTTGGATGGCGGTCTATGTACTTTGTCGTAATGCCCAATTAAATCTCACTTTGTACTTATCATGACATGTATGTGCATTGTTATGCTCTCTCTATTTGTCAATTGCCCGACTGTAATTTGTTCACCCAACATGCTTTTATCTTATGGGAGAGACACCTCTAGTGAGCTGTGGACCCGGTCCATTCTTTAATACTTGAAATACAAATCTGCTTGCAATACTTGTTTTTTCTTGTTTTCTCTCGCAAACAATCATCTTCCACACAATACGGTTAATCCTTTGTTACAGCAAGCCGGTGAGATTGACAACCTCAACCTGTTTCGTTGGGGCAAAGTACTTTGGTTGTGTTGTGCAGGTTCACGTTGGCGCCGGAATCCCTGGTGTTGCGCCGCACTACATCCCGCCGCCATCAACCTTCAACGTGCTTCTTGGCTCCTCCTGGTTCGATAAACCTTGGTTTCTTTCTAAGGGAAAACTTGCTGCTGTGCGCATCATACCTTCCTCTTGGGGTTCCCAACGAACGTGTGAGTTACACGCCATCACCGCCCTAGTGGTCGAAGCACAGATAGGAGGGTTCAAGATGAGCAAAGTCTTCATGGACGGAGGAAGTGGACTCAACCTGATATTCCTTGACACAATTCAAAGTATGGGGATCACCATGAGAATGTTAGAAGAATCAGACACCCGCTTCCATGGGATTCTCCCTACTTCACCGGCGTACTCTCTTGGCAAAGCATACACGAACGTCGTCTTTGGCAAACCCGACAATTTCGGGAAGGAGAAGATCGAGTTCGAAGTCGTGAGCCAGGAATCACGGTATCACGCCATACTCGGGAGACCAGCTTATGCCAAGTTCATGGCTGTGCCGCACTATGCATACCTCAAGCTGAAAATGCTCGGGAACAATGGAACGAACATCACGGTCCATGGAAGTTTCTCACGCTCGGACAATTGTGATCGTGATTTTCAAAGGATTCTTTGCAAAGTTTGGGCCACGAGCGAAAGCTGTCGACCCTCCGCCCAAGGCGACGATACGAGAAATCAAGGAGGAAAAACATGACGAGAGAAACCAAGAAGAAGCCAGCCAACCTTGCTCTTGAAGCCTCGGCGACAAAAGCTTCGGCAGCACAAGCTTCGGCAGTTGCCGATGCAGAAGATATAGGAGGCAGCAAGGCACTGACAATCGCTGCCCAAGCCCCCGGCGAAATCAACAACGCTGCAGCAACCACTAGCATGACGAAGAAATGAGAAGATGAGAAGAACCCCTTCCTTGACAAAGCACTTCCTTAGTCTTTAAATTTTTTCCCTTTACTTTACACAGGGCCTCCCTTTTTCGCCCTCTAGTTTCGTATTTATCCTATCAATGAGCACTTAAGTTTCAATTCTTGTTAAGCATTGCAGTAATTTAAAGCATCTATGACCGCGCCACCGTGAACCTTGCTTACAAGTAACGGTACAACGTAACGCGCGCAGAAGATTGCGCCCCAAGGGAAAAACTTCTACGAGTCGCTGCAAAGAAAAACAAGGACATTAATCCTTCCCTCGCTTCGGATGCCTCTACGAGTGCCGCAAAAAGCAAGAGTTTGGAAAACATAAAACAACCCACGTTCGATATTTCACTTATGGAAATATCAAAGAACAACGGGCTCATTGGCGAGAACCATTGCACCCGAAATATTCGGGAGTGGCTGTCGAAACTTACAATCGGTTGAAAGCAAAGTTGCGCATACAACAGGTTTAGCAAAACCTGCAACACGAGCTGATCACTCATAATGATTTGCTGACCAACCAGTATACATGCATATAACGGGCAACTAAGATTTGCTCCTTCAAAAATTTGCCAACGACACGGTAAACTCATGGAAAAAGGAATTGAAGAAATACTGTTTGGTAATTTCAATCAAGATCGTATCTGCATCTTCATCTGTTCTCATTCGATGATATCATCAACTAATCAATAACTCATTTACTCATTTTTTTCTTTGCCGGGCAGGGCTTGGAAACGGTTCATCAAAACTGCTCCGGGTAAATGGAAACCAGAGCTTACATTTCAAGATCGCCCTATAAGTAGTACTATATAGCTATGTCCGCGAATCTCTTTGATATTTTGTTTCAATACCATGCTTGATTATTAGTTTGATCGAACTATTTTTTTCGTAAAGTGTTTGAAGCAGGAACCCGGGAATAACTTATGTGGATACTACGTCTGCGAGCATTCATGACATGACCACCATCGGGAGTTCATAGCGCTATGACTTAGTGTCAACACCCGGATTTTTAAGTCCAGATGCCTATTATGCCATACATCGCAATCCCAGGAATATTGTTGTTGCGAGACATAATAGTTGAATATCATAGAGTCATCATTTATTACAACACATAATCGTCTTACAAGGGTAGATCACATGATCCAATATTACAATAGTAGTTGATCTATCGATCAACGAACATCACAAATAGCGGAAGCGAAGTAGTAGTGGCTATCTAATCCACGGGCCAACGCTTGACGTCGGGAGCGGTCCTAGTTGTCGTAGACGTCCTGCTGTCCATCCTCCTCGTCTTCGCTGTTCACCTTCATAGTCCGGCCATTTGAATAGCCGGGGACAAAGCCATGAGTACTTTTAAAGTACTCGCAAACTAATACTAGTGTAAGCACTATCAACTATAGTAAGGGGGTGCTAAGCTCTAAGTTTATTTGCATAAAGCCAAGTTTATTTCATAAACATTTAGAAAAGACTCTTCATTTGCTAAACTAACTCAAGTGGGAACATTAGTGTCATTCCCACAAC
>NC_061510.1:671216-771053 GCF_022539505.1 Lolium rigidum | reverse complement strand
CATTGGTGAGAGTCCGTCAAGAGTAAATGACAAGGTTGAAAGATAAAACACCACATACTTCCTCATGAGCTATAAAACATAAACACAAATTGAGAAGCATTTTGAAGGTTTAAAGGTAGCACATGAAGTATTTACTTGGAATGGGCAGAAATGCCAAATAGTAGGTAGATATGGTGGACACAAATGGCATAGGTTTTGGCTCAAGGTTTTGGATGCACGAGAAGCATTTCCTCTCGGTACAAGGCTTTGGGCTAGCAAGGTTGTTTGAAGCAAACACAAGTATGAACCGGTACAGCAAAACTTACATAAGAACATATTGCAAGCATTATAAAACTCTACACTGTCTTCCTTGTTGCTCAAACACTTTTACCAGAAAATATCTAGACCTTAGAGAGACCAATCATGCAAACCAGTTTCAAAAAGCTCTACGGTATTTCTCCACTAATAGGTTTAAACTACATGAAAAAACTTAATCATGATCTACTTGAGAGCTCAAAACAATTGCCAAGTGTCAAATTATTCAAGACAATATGAGGCATTTTCTCGTTTCCAACCAAATAACCATAAGTGATGTAGCTTCCAACTTTTATCATTGAACATTAAAAGTAAAACGAAGAACAAGTGTTCATATGAAAAAGCGGAGCGTGTCTCTCTCCCAAACAAGGATTGCTAGGATCCGATCTTATTCAAACAAAAACAAAAATAAAAGCACACAGACGCTCCAAGTAAAGCATATATGATGTGACCGAATAAAAATATAGTTTCAATAGAAGAAACCTGATAAGTTGATGAAGAAGGAGATGCCCAAGGCATCCCCAAGCTTAGACGCTTGAGTCTTCTTGAAATATGCAGGGATGAACCACGGGGGCATCCCCAAGCTTAGACTTTTCACTCTTCTTGATCATATATCATCCTCCTCTCTTGACCCTTGAAAACTTCCTTCACATCAAACTTCTCATAAACTTCATTATAGGGGTTAGTACTCAAAAAACTTGAGTTCACATTGGTCCTGTAGTGACACATTGCAAGAACTCAATAAAACATTAGCTACAGCTCTCCACGTCTAGAAAGCCTTGCTTAAAGTCCGCAAGAGACAATGCAAAAACGAGACAGAATCTGCCAAACAGGAACAGCCAAGTAAAGACGAATTTTAAAGAGGTACTTCCGTTGCTGAAATCAGAAAACTCAAAACTAATGAAAGTTGCGTACATATCTCGAGGAACACGCACATAAATTGGCATAATTTTCTGAAGTTACCTACAGAGAAAACAGCCCAGATTCGTGACGGATAGAAATCTTTTCTCGCGCAGAAATCCAAATCTAGTATCAATCTTCTATTAGAGACTTCACTTGGCACAACATTGCAATAAAATAAAGATAAGGAGAGGTTGCTACAGTAGTAACAACTTCCAAGACACAACAAAACAAGTAGCAAAATAAACACATGGGTTATCTTCCAAGAAGTGCTTTCTTTATAGCCATTAAGATGGGCTCAGCGAGCTTTAATGATGCACTCACAAGAAATAAGAGTTGAAGCAAAAGAGAGCATCAAAAAGCAAATTCAAAACACATTTAAGTCTAACCCACTTCCTATGCATAGGAATCTTGTACACAAATAAATTCATGAAGAACAAAGTGATAAGCATAAGAAGATAAAACAAGAGTAACTTCAAAATTTTAAGCATATAGAGAGGTGTTTTAGCACCATGAAAATTTCTACAACTATATTTTTCCTCTCTCATAATAATTTTCAAGTAGCTTCATGAACAAACTCAATAATATAACTATCACATATAGCATGCTTTTCATGATCCATAAACATATAATTTTTATCAAGCTCAAAAATAGTGCGATTAAAACTTTCAAGGGATTTCTATTTTCGTGCCCTCGCTCGTTAGTTGTACTCGGTTTCCCCGACTCGTTAGTTTTTCCTCAGCTTTCCCCTCCCTCTAGTTTGAAACCCCTCGAAGACGCGGGTTGCCGTCGGTGTCGAGAGGCCTTACCGCTACCGTCAGGCCGGTTCCTCTCCGACCGTCTCGTCGCCGACGGGTAGCCATCCATCTACCGCCGACGCGTGGGCCGTTTTATTTCCGATTGTATACGCGGTCGTTGCCAATGACAAATGGGGCCGCTCTTAGCCATCCATGTACTGCTGACGCGTGGGCCGTTTTATTTCCCGATTGTATACGCGGTGCTCGCCAATGACAAATGGGGCCGCTCTATGGGGCTGCCGCAGCCAATGACCAGTGGGTCGTCTATTTATTTATAGAAAATTATATATTGCCGCTCTGTGGGGCCTCCGCGGCCAATGACCGTCTGTGGCGGTGACTATTTTCGCAGCTTAATCTAAAGTGACTCTTATGCTAAACATTGTGCATCCCGACGTTGACCTAGCGAGTGGCGGTGAGCATAGCCGTTCTGACCATGCCGATATTGGCATCGGCATCGGCATCGTTTGGAGGATGTGGTGCTCGAATAATAGTGGAAATGCGATATTATTTTTTACATAATATATAGAAAATAGCTAGATCTCTAAATCGATGCATATGAAGCTACATATATATTCTTGGTCATAATCCCCTTGTCTAAAGGGGATGGATGCATGGCTTCAAGTCGTCGTCGCTTTCATCGTCAGTATCTTCGTCGTACGAGTAGTAGTACCTCCTCGCACATTGTTCCGTCGAACACCTTCACCGGTGAGCACATCATCGCCTTCATATTTGAAGTGTACGTGTGTTGCGGTCAGAAACCCACCGGCGGGCAGCGACTGGCAACACCGTAGAGCCGGGAACAACTAGGGCTGCGGCTGGCCCCAGTCCCTCAGAGCGACGGCCCGCAAAGCCTTCTCGGTCACACGTCCGATGCTGTCGCAAGGGCGTGCCACCTGACCTATACCTGGTCGAGAAGGTGTTGGATGATGCCTCGCTTAGTTTCCTGCATGGCATACACGTAAACGTTAAATACGAGCCTCGATCGGCTCTCAGAGTTGTCCCGTGAATCGGCTCAAAGAGCCGATCCACCCATGATTCGTACGAGGTGCACGAATATATGGTGGTCCTGCTTGATCAAGATAAAGCTAAAGCGATCTACGACGATTTAGGGTTTTCACCGCATAATCGGATCATCCTACTCACGATTGGGCCTCGCGCTCGCGCACGGTGATCGTAAGCCGATCCTAGACAGGGCCTAAAAACCAACACGAGGTTGATCCCCGAACATCCTCGTCTAGGGCTAGCAAACTACACCCTACACGCCGCTGGATCCTCCAACCCTTTGTAAGGCCTAACTATTGCGGATATTAAACTAATCCTTGAAGAACAAGGAGCAACCGTAACGGATCGGATCTACTAAACAATGATCAAGCGGGTGCCGCCCCTACACCCAAGATAGGTGTAAGGGCGGCTAGATGTATAAGGGTTGCACTACGACAGCATATGATACGAAGAACAATGCTAACCCTAACACATCTAAGATAACTACGTTGCTCGCCATCAAAAAGGCTTCAGCACGAGCAACGCATGAACAACGTAGGTAGCTTGTGCTGCCTAGATCGCAAGATGCGATCTAGGCAGCATGGTGCTTACCGGAGAAACCCTCGAGACGAAGGAGTTGGCGATGCGCCGAGATTTGTTTGTGTTGAACGTTGGTTGTTGTTTATTTCATAAACCCTAGATACATATTTATAGTCCAAGGGACTTTCTAATTCAGGCGTGCACCTAACCGTGCACGGGTAAAACTCTAACTCCTAACCGACACGTAATCTAATATGTTACAGATACAAGGGCAAACTAGCCCAAACTTTGCATATAAGGCCGATTTACGTATTCCTTCCATATATAATCTTTAAGCCCATCTCGATCGCGGCCCACCTCTGACTCGGTCAAATTCTGGTGATAACACATGCCCCCTGGTTTTGGAAATGTCATTTCCAAAATCATTATGCTTATCCTTCATCGGGTCATGTCATGGCGTCTTGCCTCCTTGACTTCATCACCAATCTAAAAAATGAAGGAATGTCTTCACTTAACCCTGCCGATAGCCAGAGTCGGCACTCCCCAAAAGAGCCGATGGTATCACATCAGCCTCTACGATAAAACGGGAGCAAGGCTAACCTAATCGTCCCTCCAAACGGTAACCTCGCGCCCTTCGTCCGAGAAACTCAGATCCCCAAATCGCCGCCCGACGAGCTCTACGGATCTCGGATCTCAGCCCGCGCCGTCCCGATTCCTCGCCGCATCCAATGGCGGAATCATCCAACGCCAACGCCATGGTCTCCGGTCCGAAGGTAATCCTCAACAGCCCCTTGCCACATGCATCAATGTCGAGAGTAAACAAGCAAACACCTGAATTAATGTTCTATTCCACTATCAATTTTAGGTCTCGGACATCCTGCCGCCACATCCTTCTCTCGCAAATTCTATGTGCCTCGGTCCTCGTTCTTCCGAGAGTCCCGCCCTCTTAATTTCATGCGAAGCTACCGTAATCCCCTTCGTGAATCGAACTTAGATCCGACCTCCCGGGCCGACCGCCCGCGAGCCCGGCCTAATCCCCCGAGGGTTGGGTGACATGGTACAACAGAGTATCCAAAACCCATTATGCCACCTCGGGAAGCCATAGGGATAGCCGATGCCCCGTCATTATCATTGTCTCCTCTTGAGAAGAATGAAAATATTCTGAAAACCATCGGCTACTTCGGTCCGACGCACCGAACTCGCTTCATGTTTGGCCATGGCCCTATGACACCAACCCCGCCGGATGTGGCCATGATCACAGTGCCTAGACATTGCATCCCCAAGCCCTTCCGCATTCAAACTGCCGAAAGTCCCTTTCACCCTTTCTTCTAAAAAAGAGTGTACCAGTTGGGGTGCCTACCTCAATCGTTATATGAAGACCAAAGGCCCCGTGACAGAGAGAGAACACACAGCCTTCCTGAACTTTTGGTTGGAACACTTCATATTCTGTGGCCCATCACTTGCCCCTACCAAGAATTACCTTTCCCTAGCCTATGAACCGGCCAAAGGCACCCATCTTGGCCTAGGCAAACCGTTCCTTGGAGAGGTCTATCGATCTCTTCAACCGATGTCCGTCAAACTGTTCTCTCAAAAGACAGTTAAAATCGGCGGTCCCCGGTGGTTTATTCAGCTATGGGCGCAACTATACTTTCGTAACCGCATCCCGTACTTCCCACCTTTGACCTCCCGCACCTTTCCGCATGCTAACGGAAGGATATCCGATGCACCAGCCTATGGCCAAGCCTTGTATGGTCTCCCAGTGCAAGAGCCGATCCCTAAGGAAGCAAGCAGGGTGGTTCAAGATCTTCTTCCAAGGTTTGGACAACCCCTCGTTCTTTCCTTATACCGAACCGGAGAATTTTGAAAATCCAGCCTCCTTTCGATTGGATAACTTTGCCGATGACGATAGCACCCAAGCATCCGTATTCCATCATGATTCGTCCTTGCTTCCTCCCTGTTGGCATGAGTACCTCAAACCGGATCATCAAGCCTGGTTATGAGTGTTATCAACCGGTAGTAGTAGCCCGTCAGCTCGGTCTTGGGCAGGTGCCTCCACACTTCTTCTTACACCACCTGACAGCAAGCGTAGCCGAACCGCCCGACATCCTTACCGGCCAAAGGTGTTATACCTTCTTTGATGCTTTGGCCATTCCAATTCCCCACAACCTCCGTTTCTCCTTCACTACCGACGGTTTCGAGACTTGGTGGTCCATGTGGAAGACCCATGTCTTCGAAGGGCTTTAGGACCGCCGTTGAGACAACTTGATGCCGAGTATGACATCCCCGCGTACCGTGTACCATCTCTCAAATATTTCTTGTAACCGCTTATGGTGATTATCTGTGACCTAACTCCATCTCCTGGCAGCAACAAGATGGCCCAGCTCCCACGCAAGCCGATGGTTCTCCCTTCGTATTCCTTCCTCCGGCCCCAGTGGTTCTCTTCTGCCAGAGCTCGCCACCTCTGAAGAAAGTCATAATGCAGAGCCAGCCGATTTCACCGAAATCGGCTCCCAAGAGCAAAGCATCTTCGGGGCCAGCTTGCCCCCGAGCCTCGACTCGTGCGAGGACGGCAGTGGAGGAAGGTGGCCGTCGTGAAGACCCCGAAGCGCAAAGCTCCCGCCCAGAAAGCTTGCAGGTAAGTTGAACCGTGTCTTGACCGACCACATTTGCCTTCCCAACCTTTGTAACATGGTTGTACCTATTCTTTCAGACTTCCACCGAAGAGAACTCCAGTGAGGGAGCACAGTCCAGTCCAAGGGACTCCTCCCCGTGCGATACGTAAAGATCCACCACACAGAGCCGTACGGACTCGCCAACGTCGGCTTCTAGGAAAAGGTCGACTCCCGAGCCCGCCGCCCTTCAGGCTCCGATCCAAACGAGGTCACGCATGAAGCGTCGATGCGTCAAAAGGGCTCGCACAGCCCACAAGTCTCCTCGCCTAGCCGGAAGTTTCAAATGTAATTCCCTCAACAGTCTCGTGTTCCACATCGTCTTGTCACTAACTCGGATTGCTTCACCATTTCCCTTGCGTACTAATGAGACTTCTAGCGGGGACGTTGAAGAGGTGCCGATGCCATCCGCCGCCCTTGGCCTATCCAACTCGCCAAGCGTGACGGACCAAGTGGCTAACCTGGCCCAGACTACCGCAAAGCCGATTGTCACCACATCGGCTTCCCTTCCTTTTTTGGGAGAGGTAAGTCTCTCTCTCTCTCTCTCTCTCGGGCCTACTCTTTTCCTTTGCCGTATGCTCATGCTGCTCTTGCTCGTCTGTCAGGGGTGTGATCCTTCAAGCTTGCTGACGTTCGACCCCGACTCCATCGAGCCAGCTGTTTCCAAAGCAGGTGAAGAGCCGCACCCTAGCGCGGTTGATGGCCCGCTCCAGCCGTCTCAAAGTTTTGCTCTCCTCCTCGGTCGATACCCTGGTCGAGAACCCCGAGGCGATCAAGGGCATCCTCGAGGACATCCAGCCCCGTCTCCCAGTGACGCTGCAGGTTAAGCTTTGGCCGGCAGTGACTTTGTCAGCCTTCAGGTCAAGGGTGCAGTCGGCCCGTCAAAGGATTGCTCTTCGCCGCGCCCAACTCCCGTTGAGAACCGATATTGCAGACAAATGTCAACGGCTCAACGAGAAGAAGGCCGCTTTAGACGCCAAGACCGCCACTTCTACTCATAGTGTCAAACTTGAGACCTTGCGCAAGGAACTCGGAGGACCTTGAAAAGAGGGCCGTGGAGACCAAACAACTTATCCAAGATGAGGAATCCCTCATTGCTCGCTCCCAAGAGGAAGCAAAAGGTCTCACCGCCGATCCGAAGACCGACCTCGGCTGAAATTCGTGCCCCGAGCAGCCACCTGGTGATGGGGAGAGACGAGGACGACGAGGCCGAGATCGCCGAGGTGGATCGAATCCGTGCCGATGCTCTTCACGCTCTTAATGCTTTTCTTCAGCAGGGCCTCTTTGTGTAAACTGATACATGTAAACTTGCTTCGCTGTACTTGTCAAAGTCGACTGCCGTGCATCGGCTCTGGTTGCATCGCCAACTAGATTTGATGATTTTTTTTTTATATCGGCCACCAAAATTCCTCCGCACATTTACTTGCCAATTTCCCTATCGGCCACCAAAATTCCTCCGCACATGCTCAATGGTGTCGCGCATGCTCATATGATTAGGTGCCCCCCGAGCCGATTCTCGCTGTGTAACCGCTGAAATCGGCTCTATGGTTAGCCAAGGTACTACGATGTGAACGTCGGCTTCGTTAGGAACAATGTGGATTTCTTCCAAGGCATCAGCCGACGCATCCCATTGCCCATTAGATCGACGTTGAGCCCAGACCGAAAGCATGGTGAGGATGATTTTGGCCGATTCCTAGAATGTGTTTCTATGTTAATAGGTCCACGAAGGTCTGGCGATGCTCTTTCACAGGTCTTTGGGGCCAATCCCACGGATCTGCATTACCGCGTTTGCCCATACATAGTGTCGGAGCCGGTCGCGTGGAACGGCTTCTTCCTTGTCCTCGCCGCGAGAGCAACTTCCCTCGTCTCCGTCCTTACCAGGGTGGTGCCCGAGTCCTATCATGTTGATGTCGAGTGAGGATCTTGGTTGGCACTCTCCAAGGTAAGTGCGCTCCACTATGTTAACGGTGGATGCCGGTGAAATCGGCACTCTTGGTGCTGCCAATGCGCATGGCAACGGTGAACGGGACCGGAATGGTATTTCTCCTTTGTAGGTCCCCGCAGCCGGTCCCGACGGAGAATACCGATGGCTCATGATTTCCTGGATCACGCGCGAGCGACACGCTCCAAAGTGTTCACCGAGCTCTCGAGTGGCGTGTGCAGCGAATGAGCCACCATGTAGTTGATCTCCCGACGCAGCGACTGCGCGGCGTTCTTCCGACGGGGCGGACAGGTCCACTCCATCGAGTGCGCCTTCGGGTGAGAAACCCTTCCACCCGACGCCATGGGAGCGGGTTTCGTGGAAAGAGCCGATGAGTTCGGCTTCGAGGACCGCCTTGATCTCGTCATGCTTCTTCTTGAGCTCGCCGTGCAGATCCTCGTACTTGACCGGAGTGCTTTCCGCCATCTCGGATGTAGACGGCGATGCGGTGGATGTCGAAGATTGTCCCACCGGGCGTGCCGAATGTGTTGCGGTCGAAACCCACCGGCGGGCAGCGACCGGCAACACCGTAGAGCCGGGAACAACTAGGGCTGCGGCTGGCCCCGGCCCCTCGCAGCGACGGCCCGCAAAGCCTTCCGGTCACACGTCCGATGCTGTCGCAAGGGCGTGCCACCTGACCTATACCTGGTCGTGAAGGTGTTGGATGATGCCTCGCTTAGTTTCCCGCATGGCATACACGTAAACGTTAAATACGAGCCTCGATCGGCTCTCGAGTTATCCCGTGAATCGGCTCAAAGAGCCGATCCACCCATGATTCGTACGAGGTGCACGAATATATGGTGGTCCCGCTTGATCAAGATAAAGCTAAAGCGATCTACGACGATTTAGGGTTTTCACCGCATAATCGGATCATCCTACTCACGATTGGGCCTCGCGCTCGCGCACGGTGATCGTAAGCCGATCCTAGACAGGGCCTAAAACCAACACGAGGTTGATCCCCGAACATCCTGTCTAGGGCTAGCAAATTACACCCTACACGCCGCCGGATCCTCCAACCCTTTGTAAGGCCTAACTATTGCGGATATTAAACTAATCCTTGAAGAACAAGGAGCAACCGTAACGGATCGGATCTACTAAACGATGATCAAGCGTGGTGCCGCCCCTACACCTAAGATAGGTGTAAGGGCGGCTAGATGTATAAGGGTTGCACTACGACAAAGATATGATACGAAGAACAATGCTAACCCTAACACATCTAAGATAACTACGTTGCTCGCCATCAAAAAGGCTTCAGCACGAGCAACGCATGAACAACGTAGGTAGGCTAGTGCTGCCTAGATCGCAAGATGCGATCTAGGCAGCATGGTGCTTACCGGAGAAACCCTCGAGACGAAGGAGTTGGCGATGCGCCGAGATTTGTTTGTGTTGAACGTTGGTTGTTGTTTATTTCATAAACCCTAGATACATATTTATAGTCCAAGGGACTTTCTAATTCAGGCGTGCACCTAACCGTGCACGGGTCAAACTCTAACCTAACCGACACGTAATCCTAATATGACATCCCTCGGCGGTGCGGATTTGCGTTGACTCGGCCGGCGAACCCGAGAATTCGCGATGCACCACGTCCCGGGCCACCATACGCGACGTTTTGGCCGCTTTCGTCGGGCTAGGTGGCCTCAAAAACGAGAAAAAAAAAGTTTTGACATGCACCACGGAGGGACCAAAATCGTCGGCCATGGTACACCAGCAACCACGGCGCGACTTCAACTTCGTCGGCCATGGCAACTTTTCTTGTAGTGCATGCCGATATTGGCATCGGCATCGGCATCGTTTGGAGGATGTGGTGCTCGAATAATAGTGGAAATGCGATATTATTTTTTACATAATATATAGAAAATAGCTAGATCTCTAAATCGATGCATATGAAGCTACATATATATTCTTGGTCATAATCCCCTTGTCTAAAGGGGATGGATGCATGGCTTCAAGTCGTCGTCGCTTTCATCGTCGATATCTTCGTCGTCCGAGTAGTAGTACCTCCTGCACATTGTTCCGTCGAACACCTTCACTCGTGGAGCACATCATCGCCTTCATATTTGAAGTGTACGTGGCAGCCGAAATCCACACCGTGCGCGATGGCGAATTTCTCCCAGCCCTTGTCGAGGTACATCCGGCCTTGTCCGTCAAATAGGACCTCCACGGTCCGGAGACGAGGACCGCAGTCAGCTGCTCGCAGATACACCTTAGCCGGCTCCCGGCCGTCAAGATAGTCCGCAAACTTTTTTGGGAGTTCCTGCAAAGAGATCGAGCGCCGATCGTTTGAAATTAAAGGTTTTTTTAGAACATGCCCATAATTAATCACATGCATCATATATGTGGGAACGCGTACGTACCTTCTTGACCAAAGGGTCTTCATAGACGACGATGAAGAACTCCTCTATGATCAATGGCGGTGTTGACGGTGGTGGTGGCAATGATGATGATTTCCCCTTCCCCTTCCCCTTCCGGTCCGCGTCCGAGACGTGGAAGCCATGGCAATGGATGATCAAGTGTATGTGAACGAAGAAGAGAGAGGCAGAACCTATTGACACAAGGGATGGCCGTGTGGGTGTTTATAAGGGAGAGATGACCGTTGTAGGGGTTTACACAATAAAATAAAGAGGAGGTGAACGTTGGTGGGGGTTTACACAATAAATTAAGGAGGAGATGACCGTTGTGGGGGTTTACACAATAAATTAAGGAGGAGACGACCGTTGTGGGGGTATATATCTCAACAAAAAGTAATGCGGACTATCTTGACGGAAATGGAACTTCGTGATATAGTTTATCATTTTACCGTGAAAAGTAATGCCTAAAAGAAATGGTAATTCGTGATAGTTTATCATTTACCGTAATGGCTACAACAAATTGTTGATGGTTTATCATTTTTTGCGTGAAAAGTAATGGCTACAAGAAATGGGTGATGGTGTATCATTTTTTGCGTGCAAAGTAATGGCTACAACAAAATCGGTGATGGTTTATCGTTTTTTGCGTGAAAAGTAATGGCTACAAGAAATGGGTGATGGTGTATCATTTTTTGCGTGAAAAGTAATGGCTACAACAAAATCGGTGATGATTTATTGTTTTTTGCGTGAAAAGTAATGGGTACAAGAAATGGGTGATGGTGTATCATTTTTGTGCGTGAAAAGTAATGGCTACAACAAATCGGTGATGGTTTATCGTTTTTTGCGTGAAAAGTAATGGCTACAAGAAATGGGTGATGGTGTATCATTTTTTGCATGAAAAGTAATGGCTACAACAAATCGGTGATGGTTTATCATTTTTTGCGTGAAAAGTAATGCCTAAAAAGAGTTTATAATTTAGCTCGTGAAAAATAATGCGAGAAAACCAAACTTTGCGTGAAGCTAACCGACGACGAGAGAGAGAGAGGGTGGTGGCCCCGACCGGAGAGAGAGATAGGGGTTATCCTCGCCCGTTAGATCATACGATCAACGGTCGGCGGGCACGATCCGCGTGACATGGGCTAGACCAATCGGGGCAATGTTGGGCGTCCGTGAGAGTTTGTGAAGGGAGAGGGCAAAGCCGAGTAGTATCAAGAAACCAAGGGCAAGTGAGTAGTAAAACGGACTAAGGGATTCAAATATGAGATTTAAAAAATGGAAAATGCGTGTTTTGTACAATGAAACCCATCTTGGCCTGCCTCAAACTATTTGCAATACAAATCTACATGAGTGTGAAAATTATGGCCTCATTCAGACAAAGTATGTTTTGGGGAAAGCTGTTTTGGGTAGGGCTTATTATGGAAAACCATGCACCTTCATAGCTACTAGGTGATTTGAGAAGTGGCAATTTGTGGTGAAACTTGATTTATCTATGATTTACCTATGATTTGTGAAGTGGCAATTTGTGGTAAAGACTCCATGAGTAAGTGCCACTCTTTTTCGGAATTTTTTGCACATTAAATAACTAATTTAACTAGTTAATCCCATTTGTTGACTCTCTGTTGACCAGCCACTTGAGGGTAAAACTGAGTATATTACACTAGCCGGTATTAGCACTCAAGGAGAAAACTGAGCACACAAAAAATGCTAGTACATGACTCGGGGGTATACCTGAGTATATCTAAATTTCCGTGGTTAGACCCGAGGACGCGTGTTGCGGTGCGAAGTGGAAGACGTGCCATTGTTGATGCGTGTCGCGGTGCGGACGTGCAAATAGTGGACGCGGGTCGCATTTAGGACGCGTAAGCCCCTCCCTCCCTCCCTCCGCACACGGTCGTCTCATTCTCGCTCACGCACGAAACCACCCCTCTCACGTCCCATCAACTTCTCCAAATCGAAAAAACCCCAACCGCCGTACGCACGCTACCCTGCCGGCGATGGAGAAGAAGAATGCGCCGGCGGCCGTCGCCTCCGAGCCCGTCGCCTCCGAGCCCGTCGCCTCCGCGCCCGTCGCCTCCGAGCCCGTCGCCGCCGAGCGCGTCGCCGCCGAGCGCGTCGCCTCCGAGGGCGGCGCATCCAAGCGCGGCGCCTCCGTGAACTGGGCCTCTCTCTCGGCTGATGGACCACTTCACAAGATCGGCCAATGCTTGCCGGCGAACGAGGAGTACGCCGACACCTACTCTTCTATGAGGCAAGTCTGTAGAAATTGGCGCTCAGGTTTGCTTGAGCCCGACGTGCACCTGGACGAATGGATCATGCTACACCACGCCCTTCCACGCGTCGCTGAGTTCACCTTCCTCCAACTCGGCACATCACGCTACGTCACCATAGATCTATCGGACGTTCATACAAGGTTCAAATTCCTCCATATCTACCTTTTTATTTTCAATCTTAAACACATCTTAGTGCTGAATGTTATCTTCATCAATATATTTTAGATACTACTTCGTCGGCTTTTGCCGTGGTGTCATCGTGCTTGCCCGGAAGAACCCGCCGCACAAGATACGGCTTCGAACCCACTCACAAAGAAATCGAACACTATGTTTGAGGCGCAGATGCCATCTGTTTTTCCGAAATCGATCGCTGTTATCAAATCCCCGACTATGGTCTTCGTTGCCGCACATTACCCGCCGGAAATTGGTTGGGTCGATGAGAGCACTCCAACTAAGGATATAAATGAAGATTGGGGAGAAGGAAGATTTTCGATCAAGAACCATTGTCTGCGTTGCATTACCCCGTTCAATGGTGAACTCGTATGCGGTAGCTGCGGACAATTTTGAGATCGGAAGAATAGTGTGCACCAATGTACAGTTGCAGCAGCGCGCGAGCACCGTCAAGATGGAGACACTAATTTCATTTCCAGAACTTGGACGTCAGAAGTTCTACCTTGTGAAGTCGGATGGTGATCTGCTGCTTGTGTTGTTGGTCAGCGAGGCTTTGGCGGGCAAACCATTGGTGTACCGTGTGGACACTCAGAGCCGCTCTCTCCATCCGGTCAATAACATTGGCAGTAATGCCTTATTCGTGAATTATATCCGGTGTATCTCCGTCGACACCGAGTGTACCCGACACTTCGACCCGGCAGCATCTACTACACGGATTTGGGTTATATCGAGAGAGTACTCTCATGATACAAAGGCCTGGGATGAGTGGCCACTACGTGTGGATAGAATAGGACTCTACGGTATGAGAAATGAACACAGGCCATACCGTTTGGAGGATGTATTGGCCTCACACTGCAAACGGAAGGAGTTCAATGAATACTTCCTTAGGGAAATGCACGAATGGAGGGAGGAAGAAATATATGGGGAGGAATGAAGAAAAAATTCATTCATCCTAATCTTCTTGTTGTCCATACATTGCGTGCGTCTTGTATATTTTTCAGCTTAGTTTGTCGTGAACATTAACAACGTTATTGCCTCGCTTTTGGCTGTTGTATGCGGTTTATGTATTATACTTAGTTTTGTGATTATGCTTGTTGTGAATTTATCATATACTAGCTTCTAGATTTGCTACTAGATTTGCTGCCATATTGGGCAAAAAACGAGGGCCAAAAGGCATAAATAACCCCAGAGATTTGCTACTAGATTTGCTGCCATATTGAAGAAACACAGAAATAGAAGCTTCTCTAGATTTGATACTATTTTGGTGAAAAAGACAGAGAGAGAAAGAGGGGAAAAGGTGCTCTTAAAAATGCCAATTTGGGCCGAGAGAGACAAAACCCAGCTCCTGCTCACGTGCAACAAAACGCTTCTCGTCCTGTCCCACGCGGTCCCTTTCTACCAGCCCCACGCGACGCGGCCCCACACGACGCGGCCCCACGGACGACGCGGCGCAACACGTCGGCACGTAACGTCCAAATAAACGGATTCCTTCCGTCTGAGCTCCTTCTGCGGGTTTCAGACATAGGCTTGGGGAAAACTGAGGAAAAACTAAGGGGCTGGGGAAAACTGAGTACAACTAACGACCCGAGGGCACGAAAATAGAAATCCCTAAACTCTAATAGTCATTTCTTAAATTTTGGTATGCATAGCATAAGTAAATGAGTTTACAACCAAAATCAGATGAATGTCTTTGTTGGTTATCCCAGAGAATTGATTGGGAATTCTTTCCACTGTGAAGTCAAAAACAAAAGTGTTTTTCGATGTTTCTTACTTATTTCCAAGAAATTGTTTCTAGCGAAGTATTTGACTGGGAGGACAATAGAATTTGATAAGGTTCATGAACCTGAGCATAATGATCAGAGTAGCACATCATTGGAAATGGTTCCGGAAGCATCTACGAAGATCATGGCTCCCATGTCTACAAAGTGTTATAGTCATGGAGATCAAAGTACTTATTGAACCTTGTAGATGTGGTTTATTTTGTGATCAAATAAATGATTTGTGGACAAAGGATTGTTTTTGAACAATGATAAATCAACTACATACAAAGAAGTTATGATGGGCCCTGACTCCGTTAAAATAGCTATGCACCATGACATCCAAGATAGGTTAATACTTTTTGAAATTAAATGGATCTATAAAATTGATGGACTTGGATGGAATATCCTTGAAGAAGCTCGACTTGTCGAAAAGTTGTTTACTACAAAGTTCAAAGAGTTGACTACGATAAGATTAGATCTTACGTAACGATGCTTATAGTCTATGTGGATTATTCTAGTAATCGCTACATATTTCTTTTATGAGTTATGATAGTAGGATTGCAGAAATACATTCCTTACCAGAAGTGTGTATGAATGATGTATACTAGATACAAACTAAAAGTTTTGCTAATCCGTGGAATACTAGAAAGGTATACAAACTTCACTGGATGAAGAAAGTATCACGGAGTTGGAATCTTCACCGGATGAAATAATCAAAGAGTCTTGATTTCATCAGGAACGATGAAGATGCTTGCATTTGCAAGAAATTAAGTGGGAGCGCTGAGACATATTTATAATACTTTATGTAGATGACATATCGTTGATTATAAATAATGTAATCATGTACTTGATGTGATTAAAAGGTTCCATTGAGAATTAACTTCGATGAAAGGATATGGATTGAAACATACTTAGTGTCAAGATCTATGAAGATAAGATTGAAACACATAATAAGTTTAAGTCAAAGTACATAGAATGAATATTGAAGTAGTTTAATATAAAAATATTAAGAAGTTGTTCTTTTCCATGTGAAGGTTTAACAAGACTTGAGTGTATTTGACACTCAATGAGTAAAAACACATGAGTGATTTTAGATCACGAATAATATGTACAAAATCAGATGTCATGTGCTCTAAAGTGTTACGAGCATATACCATAATGATTCATGTAATGATCATTGGACAACAGTAAGAATATCCCTGAGTACTTTAGAAGAACCAAGGATATATATATAGTTTTGTATGGGTAATGACAAACAAATCGCTGTAAGGTGTTGCACCGATATTAGTTTGGTCACATATAAAAATAAAATTTCAATCTCAATTAGGCTAAGTGTTATTTAAAAAGGTAGCACAATGAGCTAGAAGATGTCTATGCTAGATTTAGATGAGTTCTAAATATTATGACGGATTGTATAAACTAAGGTAGAGTATGTCATTGTTCTGACAATGACTGATGATGTTTAAGTCGAGGAGTTCTTTGAGAACTTGGTGTAGTTCCGATAGTGTCAGAACTTTGAAACTATATTGTGTGTGACAATATTAGTGACATATTTCAGACCGCGGAATTAAGGTTCCACCAGAAGACTGAACATATATGATTAATGCCGACTCATTTGGAAAATGAGTGATGCGTTGAGACGCAAATGAATTGCAAAATACATACGTTTTTGAGCATGTCAGATTCGTTGACTGAAACCTCTCCCGTGAGCAGAACATGATAAGCACCAGAAGGCCAAGGTGTTATATCTTTACAAATGTAAACTAGATTATTGACTCTAGTGCAAGTGGGAGACTGTTGGAGATATGCCCAAGAGGCAATCATAAATTAGTTATTGTTATATCTTAGTGTTCATTATAAATGTTTACATCCGATGCTATAATTGTATTAACCGAAACATTGATACATGTGTGTTGTGTAAACAACCAGAGTCCCTAGTAAGCCTCTTGTAAAACTAGCTTGTTGATTAATAGATGATCATGGTTTCATGATCATGAACATTGGATGTTGTTAATAACAAGGTTATGTCATTGGGTGAATGATATAATGGACATACACCCATATAAGCGTAGCATAAGATCAAGTCATTAAGTTCAAACTTGCTATAAGCTTTCGATACATAGTTACCTAGTCCTTCGACCATGAGATCATGTAAATCACTTATGCCGGAAGGGTACTTTGATTACATCAAACGCCACTGCATAAATGAGTGGTTATAAAGATGGGATTAAGTATTCGAAAATCATGAGTTGAGGCATATGGATCAAGAGTGGGATTTGTCCATCCCAATGACGTATAGATATACTCTGGGCCCTCTCGGTGGAATGATATCTAATTAGCTTGCAAGCATGTGACTGGTTCACAAGGGATATCATATCACGGTACGAGTAAAGAGTACTTCTCGGTAACGATGTTGAACTAGGTATGGAGATACCGATGATCAAACTTCGGATAAGTAAAATATCGCGTGACAAAGGGAATCGGTATCGTATGTGAGTTGTTCTTTCGATCACGAAGTCATCGTTGAATATGTGGGAGCTATTATGGATCTCCAGGTCCCGCTATTAGTTATTGATCGGAGAGGAGTCTCAATCATGTCCGCATAGTTCTCGAACCGTAGGGTGACACACTTAAGGTTTGATGTCGTTTTAAGTAGATATGGAATATGGAATGGAGTTCGAATATTGCTCGGAGTCTTGGATGGGATCCAGGACAACACGAGGAGGTCCGGAATGGTCCGGAGAATAAGATTCATATATAGGAAGTCATTTTCTAAGTTTGAAAATGATACGGTGTATTTATGGAAAGTTCTAGAAGGTTCTAGAAAAGTCCGGAAGAAATCGCCATTGAAGGTGGAGTCCCGGAGACTCCGCCAACCTTGGCCGGCCAGCCAAAGGGAGGAGGAGTCCCAGGTGGACTCCACCTAAGGGGGCCGGCCACCATCAAAGGGAAAGGGAGGAGTCCCACCCTGAGTAGGATTCGCCCATAAGGAAGGTTTTTGAGTTGGACTCTTACTCGTTCTTTGGGCAACCCTAGATGTGTTCCACCTATATATAGATGAGGAGAGGGAGGGGCCGGCCACACCCTTGGCCGCACCACCCAAGCCACCAGAGGCCGGCGCCCCAGCCTCCCCTCTCCCCAAACCCTAGCCGTCCCTCCTCCTCATACCTCTACCGCAACGCTTAGGCGAAGCCCTGCCGGAGATCTCCACCACCACCGCCACCACGCCGTCGTGCTGTCGGGATTCCGAGGAGGATCTACTACATCCGCTGCCCGCTGGAACGGGGAGAAGGACGTCATCATCAACACCGTACGTGTGACCGAGTGCGGAGGTGCTGCCCGATTGTGGCACCGTCAAGATCTTCTACGCGCTTTTGAAAGCAGCAAATGATCGTCTACATCCACCACGAGATTTATCTCGTTAACGCTTAGCGATCTTCGAAGGTATGTTGATCTTCACCTCGTTGCTACCATCTACTAGATTAGATCTTGGCTTGTTGTTCGTTCTTGCGGTAGGAAATTTTTTGTTTTCTATGCTACGAATCCCAACAAATATAGAGCAATATAGGTGCGCGCACACACATAGAAACTCTTGTGGAAACCTATTTATTGGAATGGTCACCTTTGTTACCGAGATAATGACAATTTATTGAATACCACAAAAACTTTGTCATGGTATGGGGATGGCTATCCCACAAAAATCACGTATTGAGATAGCTTAGGATTTTATTATCGATATAGTGATTTCGTTAACCGTCAAAATTGGATGTTGCATGACCGAGTTGCAATTTTTTTTATTTGGTATCTTGTTAGACATGTAAACTATCATGTCCAGAAGTTTCATTGAGGGTTTTTATGGAAACAACTGACATTTAGGTTGCACTATAACAATTTCATACTAGCTATTTATTCATTCAGTGGTTTAAGTTAAAAGCCATAAGAATCAATTGTATCACGATGTGGCACTATGGGGTTTGTATAAAATCATATAATATGAATCAAGTAATTTTTCGTGCCTTCAAACAATAATATTATCAAATCATGAAAAATATAACTTTAACTATCATTCCTATGAACACCATGACAGTAATTCTCTCACACTAAGAATCCAACTAATAAGCAGTCTCAACTCTTGTGATCATCAAATTCCCGTCTCACTCCTGAAAAAAAAAAGTTCAATAATAACTTATTTGACTACATTCATTTGTGGGTTTCAGTTTTCACCATGTGGAACCAACACGTGTTGGTGTACACATGGTGCTCCGGTAATGTCAATATTTACTATCATAGTAACAATATAGCATGAATTCATCTATTTATTTTATCACTTCGTTTTGTTGATTGTAAAGGCATTTTCTCCTTCAATCAAACCGGATTTTTTTGTTTAATTTAGCTACACATTTTTAGTTCAAAGCATCAAAACATGTCCACCGGATGGAGGGGTTTTATTATCTTTGACGCCTGAGGCGTATTTTACAACCTCATGTTTCCTTTTCTATTTCTTGGGTGTTAATTTCCATGTTGTTGACATTGTGTTGTTTCCATCTTGTTGACATTGTGTTGTTACAAGTTAAAACTCTTGTTATGTAGTGCTCATAGGTTTTCGTCCATGGTCGACATTTTAGGGCGAGTGTTTCCACAATGGGTTTCATGTTATTGCACCACCTCCTTCCCCTTATTTAATCTTGCTGGTAAGATTGTTGGCCCGGACCAATTCAAGGAAATAAGCCTACCTATAATATTAACCAAGAAAATTTACATTAACTCATTGATCCTCTTCAAGATTGACTACCTCAACTATCCAACCTTCACTTATATATAAATTCAGATATGCTAGCTATTTATCAGTCACATTGTTTTTTATGACTCACCTACCCATTGTACACAAAATCAATGTCCATATTTCTGAAATTGACAACTACTCATCTACCAGTTTTTAATAATATATAGCAGGAGAGGCTCCTACCGCTCTTAAATTAAAAGGATAATGTTACAATATGTTTACATCGATCGTGAAATTTTTAGGACCCCATAAAAAACTGAAAGGGGTTACACTCTTATTTCTCTAACAAAACAATCTACTCATCTACCTCTTGTATATAGTACCAATATCCAGAGTCAGTGGCGGAGCTTGGTGGAAGTTGTCGGGGTCAAAATGAAATACATGAGTTCATGGGGGGCAAAATGCACAAAATTCTATAATTTAACCTCTCCAAAAAAAACTTCAATGCACATTCAAATCATGGGTGGGGGGGGGGGGGGGGCATTGGCCCCCTTGACATGCACTCAGCTCCGCTAGTTTCCAGAATCATGGACTTCGAATAACTAACTTACACTTTATTCCTCATTCACTTAGATTTTGTAGCGGAATTCCACTCTTCTTTTACTCCTGAGCCTTATGACCAGAAGCGTGGCTGAGTTCAACTTCACGGCTGTCGACGTACCGGCTACAGTAGATTGGCGATACGCGATGCTCCCTGTGCAGGGAGGATTTACATTATTTGTCGTCAGTTAATTTCCAAGGTGCTTTTTTTGTTGAACTTAGTTCACGTTCTAGGTTTAGTCAGAATCTAACTTTGTCAAGTTGACCAAAAAAAATAGTAAAATAATATCACATCGTTGACACCAAATACACATAACATAAAAACATACTTTACGATGATTCTAGTAGTAGTACAGCTTTTACATTGTTGACCCAAATATTTTTTCCTAATACTTTACGATGATTTTAGTATAATAGTAAAAAGAAGTATAGATGCCACCGCTCAAGCTCGAGCCACAACGCGGCACAACCCTGTTTCCCCTGCCGCTCAAGGTCGGCAGCCAGCAGCTCGAAGCCCAAACTACACGAGACCGCTGCCCGGAAACATGACTCCACCTAGCCGCCGGCAAGAAAACGACCCCCCACACGGCCACACGAGCAGCAGCACACATCGAGGACCAGGCGACGTTGAGCCGAAACTGGCAGCCATAGCCGGATCCCGCGCCACAACATCAGAGCTGGACTGTAAACCTCTTTACTCTGCTTAACACTAAAAGCCACCACTTTGCTGGGTCTTCAGAAAAGAAAAAAAACAAATTCATCCTACCGTGCGCTATCGCTAGAAAAGGCGGCTTCTTCATGATGCTGACTACGGTCTCGCCAGCAAAGTGCAGATGGACCTTATCGTTTGCAGAAGTACTGTTGTCGGGTCTGCCTTCCCCTCTAGATAGGCCAATCGCTCCTCTCTTCTTTGCTAAATGATTCTCTCTTTGTCTCCTTTCTTGGGCATGAATTTGCAGCCCCGAGGCACCACTATGACTTTCTTTTGAAAAAATTGAAAATTTACTATTGAGTTTCCAAAAATTCAAAATTAAATTGTGGAACACATATACATGGCCCTATATATCAATGCAAAGTTTCCTTAGAAAACTCGTTATATTTTGGGCTATAAAAAACAAATTTATAATAATATATTTGAGTTATATACGAGTATTTTTTGTCAGAAATTTGTATTTTTTGTATTTTCCAAAATAAAGAATGGATTTTGAATTACAAGCATGGGTGTGGGTGTTTCCGTCACTGTCGATTTGTTCCTCGAGATTCCCGCTCACCGTGGTAGATGGAAAAGTAGCTCTCTCTCTCCTCATTTTATCTGAATCTCAAAGCAAAATGGACGGTGATGGAAACACCTACACCAATGCGTGTAAGTATAAAAATATTTCCGTTTCCAAAATACAATGCATTGGCAAAAGAAATTTCTAGCCTAGAATCTCGATGTATTTATGTAACTATATAATTTTTAGCGAGTTTCAAAATTTTCAAAAAAGGGGGCAGTTTCGGTTCACACACGACACAAGTCACACAACTCATCTATAACATCACAGATAACATAATCCAAAAGCCAAAAGAAAAGACAACTTAGAGTTTTTCTTACAATTAGTCCGATTTTGAGTCAGCTATGCATGGCCCATGAGCCATGAATAACATGTACATCCTCTACCTCTCTCTCTCTCTCTCTCTCTCTCTCTCTCTCTCTCTCTCTCTCTCTCTCTCTCTCTCTCTCTCTCTCTCTCTCTCTCTCTCTCTCTCTCTCTCTCTCTCTCTCTCTCTCTCTCTCTCTTAGTTTTCTTATGCCAAAAGCTCAAAGTCTTGCAGTGGTGAATCCAAAAACTCCCATATAGTATTGATCTACACTGGAGCAGCATGCATGCATAGCACTATAGCACCACCGATCAGGCAGCGAGTGAATGAATGCACCATTCAATCAGCCTCGGCTGGTTCTGTTGGCTCAGGTGTCGCAGTCACCTGAAGCAAGAGTTCAAGAGAAGAGCAACTGTGCCTCACCTGGCACTTGACTCAAGTTCACAGCTGCAGCGCAAGGGAGACGACGACGACGACATACGTACGTACGTATGGCGCGGCGGCTTCTGTTCGCACGTGGGCCGGGGCCCGGTCGTACGTAGGGCTTTCGGTTGCTAACGACCAATCCCAGACACAGTAGGCAACCTGTGATCAGAAGCTGTCCATTAGCTGCTTGTCCTGGATTACCTACTTACAGCGAGCGAGAGGTTATACATGAATGTACATCACTGTACGCATGCGTGCAAATGCATGCAGAGACGCCCTCACTCTTTTTTTTTTTTGTGACAAATCTGACCGCTTAGCGAAACTAATGTCTCATTTGATTCCGGTGAAACTATTTTAAAATCTGGCCACTAGCTAGAGTTATGCAGGTCGGCGCCGAGACAACACCGAAGCACTCTTGAAAGTTTGGAGCT
The DNA here is from genome assembly GCF_022539505.1 of Lolium rigidum. NCBI lineage: Eukaryota > Viridiplantae > Streptophyta > Magnoliopsida > Poales > Poaceae > Lolium > Lolium rigidum. The sequence goes on along the minus strand of NC_061510.1, from coordinate 748,584 downwards.
ACACATTAGCATCGGGTGGCTTTGCGCTGACCGCTTTCGTGTTGTTTTTCTTTGATGCTGACAAAACACAGTTTCGGTTTCATTCTAACTGAAGCCAAACCTACGAGTTAGATTTCAAAATTATGTGGGTAGACCACGCATTAGTTCGCAAAAAAAAGATTTGTCAAAACAATAGCTCACTCGATCGTCTCGTCGTGGCCAAATCCATCGGCATCAACCTTTGATCTGGAGGGGCCAGGCCAAAGACATTAGACAACGAGAGCTTTGACAAGGACGGGATTGATCGATCGATCCGTGGTGTTTGATTGTTGCGTCAATCATTCGTGCGATTCTAGCTCGCCATTATCGGAGTATTCTATTTCCATCTATGTCTTCCCGTGATCTTGGCAGCTTTGCGTGGCTTGGCTGCGCAACGCAACATAGAGAGCAGCACTCTTTCGCTTTTTTCGCTTTGGGCAGGGATCGTCCGTACGTAGCGCTAGGTCGGCCAATCGATAATGCCAGCTCTACACCTAGCTCTCTCAAGAGAAGTGTGGTCCTGTGCGTTTAGAGTACTGTTTTAATTATCTAGAGATAGCCGGCATGTGGGTTTGATATAATTGTTGGAAGGTCGCTCTTTAGCTGTAATTCCGGTATTTGTTACTCTCCATTCTATAAGTTTGGTCGTAGTTTCAGACATATATACTTGCAAAATATGTCTACATATATCCAAATTTGCGACAAAAACTATGGAACGGATGAAATATGTCCGCTTGTGACAATGTTTTGGATTGCAAGTTTGTCTCCTTGGTGTATGCACTTCCACACAGATAAACAAATTATACCACTTTATTATTTTTAATATATTTTAATACTAAGCATTATATACACCAATATAAGTTTTATGGAAAAAAATTTAAGTCTACATAATTTATACCATTTACGTATATACTTTTTCTTTCACGTAAAAGAGATATATTGAAAAACTAAGGGATCCGTTGATTTTTTTTATGGTAACTGTATTGAGGTGGACAAAAAAAGAAACAGAACGGTTTAGGTTGCACGTGCGTGCGGCTCCGAGCAATCCAATCTCCATCCTCCACAGGTCCTTCACGCCGGCCCTATCTCACCGTCACCGCCGCTAGCTGGTGCTGGCGGTGGTGGTGGAGCCTTGGTCGGCAAACGTCGGCAAGGGGAGTTGGGCGGGTCGCCGCATCGTCTTCTCGCACGGGGAGTCGAGGCGGTTGGCTAGCGCGGATGCTGCTCAAGCAAAGGGCTGGTCAGCCATGGCTGATGGCGCGGCAACGGTGATGGGGCGGCGCCGGGTGCCGGACGTGCGGCGGACAGGAGGATTCGGGCTGTTGCCCCGGGCTCTGCGTTTGCGTGATGGCACTCTGCTGCCGTGTGTGCGGCTCCTCTTGCGGAACAACACTGCTAGCTACCTGCCGTTCGGGGGGTGCAAGGTGCTCCGCAACCGTCGCCGGATTCTGTGCTCGTCATCTCTTCTGCGGCCAGCTAGTGGCGTGGGGACTGCTGGCCTGGCATGAATAAAGGTGAAGGTCCTAGGGGTCCTCTTGAGCGGAGATGAAGATCTGCTTGAGGCATGTCCTTCTTGATCTGGCCGAAGCGATGAGTTCCGGAAGGCTCCGCTGACGAATGTAGAAGTGCATCTGTTGCCTGGAGTCTGTTGGATGGTGTGGTTTTGGTCGTGCGCAACCATGCTTTTATTCCAACCGCTTGGTTCTCGAAGGATAGCGCGAAGCTCTGTGTTGTGCTACCATCAGGTGACATTATGGTCCATGGTGAAGTCAGTGGCGGGAAATATCATGAATGCCGGATTGGAGGACTAGCAATGGAGGGTCGAGTCTCTGCACTGTTGAGGAACTTGCTTGGTGTTCTAGCCTCGTAGCAACGGCTTTGGCTAGTGGGGGCGGCAACACGCGAGAAGTTCAATGTTCTATCTTGCCGGGTGAAAATCCATGGTCTGGTCTTAATTGGTTGTGTTAGGCAATGGCCATGTTAAAGGCATTGTTTAGTGAGCACGGAATTTCTCCAGGGTGAAAACTTATGATCTTTGATCGGCGACGACAGTGTGTGTGCGCGATGTTTTCCTTCTTGGAGGCGTCGTTATTGGAGAGGTTGGACTTCTGGTGTTGTATTGGTGGTGTTTGTGATGTTGCTACTAGGTTTTGATCACTGTAGTGGTAATTTCCTTTGATGTAATTCTTTGTTGTTGGTGTGTGCATCTGTATTGCCGCTAGGCACTGCATTGGTGCAGATGATGGGTGTAATTGGTACCTTCGCGATATTAATATATATATATATATATTCTTTATCGAAAAATTGTATTGAGGTATATTAGAATAACTGTGAGGTACGTTAAGATTGATAAAAGAAATATAATACACTCATTTAATAGTATATTGAATGTGGGGTATGTACATCTAGAAGTTATTCCGATCATTATCTTTTGCTGCCATGCATGCTTGCATGCATAGTTTTCATCGAAATATTGCAACAGACACGTGTGTGTACTTGGCGGATAAGGGGTTTAAACATAGTTTCGTCGAAGTCGACTCTCCTCTCGACTTTCCCCCGTGACTTTTTCGTCCATGCGATGCTCCTCCCTTAGCCCACCTCTTGATTCCTTTGCCGGCCTCTCTCCCCCTCTCTGCCGATGGCCATGGTAGCTGGCAGAGGGTGGGAGGGGCTATGGCTTCTAGTAGATGTAGGTTTTTCTTTCATCATCCAGGGAAATAAATGGAACTTGGATTGAGATCTGCATATGTATTTCTTCAATTTTGCTCTTATGGCCATGGTCGTGAGGTGGAAGGCTGGATTAAGATTTGGTACATCTTCGTCACGCCACTTGCATCGGGGTCGTCCTGAGAACCTTCATAGGTACGAGTTATAGATATCGTTGGGCGACTTCAAAGTCGGCTAGTCCACAACCCTGATCGTGCAACCACCTAAGCTCTAAGGATTCCATTTCTCTAGTCGGAGCACATGACGACTTGCTTGTGACAGCTAGATCTTTGCACATGTTATTAAAACAATGCTAGCATGATAGAGAGATAGATCAAGCTACTTCCACAAACTCATATTCCACATCTTCATCAGGTGGAATAGATCAACTGGCGACGGCTCCGGCGATGTTTCGATCCCCCTCTAATCTTCGTTAGTCCTGGTAATGTTTTGGTTTTTCTGTGTTTTTGCGGCCACCTCCTCTTGGGGTGCATCGGGGGACCTTTACATGGGCGTTTTAGGCCAAGACCTTGATGTAGGGTTGAAGAAGGACCGTTGCGGACACTCGATGCTCCAACGAGCATGGGTGACGTGGCCTAGGTAAGTGGCCACGCCACCTTGGCCCGTTTGGCCCTCAGGGCTTCGCTCGCGAGGTTCCAGGTCTCCAGGTGCTTCTCTTGATGAAATATTAATCCTCAAAAAATCCCAGATCCGTTTGACTCCGTTTAGGCCCCTCAAATATGAGAATAAACAAAACGGGGTTTACATGTTCTGCAGTTATAACCTAAATAAAGGGAAGCATTGGTAATCCCAAAAGTAAATATAAAACATGGACATAACATTGTATATGATAAAAAAGTATATGGTAATATGTATTAATAAATTACGAAGTTCATGTATGCATTTACATGCATCACTTCTACACATTCAACTTCACCCTCACAATTGGCTGCTCCGCATTTTGGCAGTGCCTCCACGACGTCGCGCGTGCAAGAAAAGGCGGCATCAGGGTCGGGGCAGTGCTTAGGAAGTGGGTGCAGCGAAGTTGGGGCACGGCTAGGGTGGCGAGGTCGGGGCAGGGCGGGTGAGAAAGTAGGGCGACGAGGAATCTCCCAAGCATGCAAACTCATAGGTGATCTTGTTTTCACATCTGGCGCATGATCCCACGTAAATCCCATGTTTTTGAAAAGCAAGACACTGGAATAACCCTAGTATGTGAAAACCCTTGCGATGGCTATCCACCGCGTCGTCTCCACCGACGGCAAACCCCTCCTCTTCAAACACTACATTTCAGAGTGGAAGTCAGCAGCATGCTCTCCTTTTCTTTTACTGTGCAGTGCCGCGTGCGCCAAATACTCAGCGCGATGGGCCACAATTTTACGCGCGTTGGAATTTTTCCCGTGCGCTCTATTTTCAAGCGTCTGTTGGAGCGCTACTTTCCAACATAAGCGTGCTAAATTAGCGGTTTTTACCATATACACTATGCACCCTAATTTAGCACTGAGATGGTCTAAGAGCATCTCCACCGGCGGCCCCGATAGCGGCCCTGATAGCGATTTGGGGGCCGGCATCGTTTTTGGGCTCACATCGGCACGCTCCAAACGGCGCCGGCCGCGAGGGTTGGTCGTCGGCGTTTAATGGCCTCCAAACACGGGAAGGTTGGTCGTCGGCGTTTAATGGCCTCCCGCGCAGAAACCGAGGTGGCCACGAGGGCAGCGACTGGCCACGCGGCGTCCAGTGGCCGTAAATGTGGGTAGTTGCCACCCCTATATAGTACGTACGCCGTCCACCAACGCCGCTCCATTCTCTCCTCTCCACCACCGCCGTTCCATTCTCTCCTCTCCACATCAAAATGCCGCGCCGTCTGAAGACCACCTACTCGATTCTTGGCCTCAACGGCCGCGCGCTGCCTCCACCACCACCGCAGCCGCAGGCCGACGCCGAGTACAGCTCCGACGAGGACGAAGACCCACGGTTCGCAGCGTGGGACGAGGTCTACGTCGCAGACGCGGAAGCAGATGCGGTGGAGGAGGCAACGCATTCGGGGGAGCCGCCGCAGGCCCCCGCCCACCCGGAGCAGGCAGCGATCCTCGCATCGCTGAACGCGCAGCAATACCAGCGGTTGAAGGAGGAGGAGGACGAGTTCGTCAACGACGCGAACCTCGAGCACGGCCTCGAAATCTCGCGCCAGCGAGCGGCCACGGAGGAGGTGGGACGCCGCCTCATGGAGGCGGAGCGACAGAAGCTCGCAGAGCTCAACGCTCGTCGCCACTACGAGGCGTTCGCCCGCCAGCAGGCGAGGCGCGCCGAGATTGAAACTTCTCGGGAAAGGCTGGAAGTGCGGGGAAAGCGCCGTCGGCAAGCCCTGCGACGCCGGCCGCCATGCTCCACCGCCAGATGCGCGAAGCAAGGGAGCAGAAGCGGGCACGGACGCAGGCGGCAATGGCGAAAAACGACGACGAGGCAGGGCCGTCGAGCGCCCCAACCGAGGGCCAGTAGATCATGATTAAGTTTAAGTTTTAGTTATGTTTAAAATCAAGCTATTTTGTATAAACTTCATATGAATTTCCTATAAATTTCAGTTTTTAAATATCATTTTAAATTTTAAAATCTATCGGGACTGGCATATGGAGGACGCCTATGTGGGAGTAGCGTTCCCAAATAGAGAATACTGTGCCGGCGCTCCTACCGACGATTATTTGGGGCTACCGGTGAAGATGCTCTAAGTACGCTGGGCCTCCCGCTCTCTTCCTGTCTCTCATCTCTCTGCCTGCGACGCGGCCCCGGCGCCGGAGGTCTGAATGTGCGACCGAACAGATCAATGGATCGATGAAGCACTCCACTCTTTTTGTACGGTTCCCGAGGGCGCGCGCATGCATGCATGCACGACGCATACGCGCGCATGGGCGGTTGACTAATGGATATGGAGGCGCCCGCGGTTGGAGGCGAGCGCCGCGTCGCGTTGCGCCCGGTGGAATCCCTGATGCCCGGGGACGAGCACGAGCACGAGCACGCAGGGGATATGCTCGGTGCCTGAACCCGCTGGGGTGGTTCTGCCTCGCCGGCGTCGATCGTTCCGGCAAGCAGATCGATCGAGCGGGTTGCCGTCCACGTCCAGTCCTTCACATCCATCGTGTCACCCACCGATGGTGTGCTTATTTCCCAGTCTGCGCACACCTCGTTCGGCGCCGTGGGTCGAGCTATGCTTACACATCGATCGATCGGCCGATGGATGGATGTGACTTATTGATTCGATATTTCCGTGCGTGTGCTTTGCCAAGTTCTACGTTTGCATGAGTGATTTGCAGTCCACCCATTTGTTTCCCTGAATAGATGACGTGCTCCGTATTTTGTTTGCCTGAAAGAACACCATTTTGGAGGCGCGAGTTGCACTGAACTGGGTGTACCCGGAAAGGGATAATACGTGAAGGCATCTTCTCCATGTCCAGGGGTACTTCTTTTAAAAAAAAAGTCAACAATGACCCAGTGCACTCGATCCCTACGAAAATGCACTCGGTCACCAGCCAGCATTTGGATTTCAGCTCAGACTTCGGTCGAACAATTTCCATCTGTAGACTACTATTTCCATACAAGCTACCATAATTTTCCGTACTGCTTATCACACGGGACAAGTTCCAGATTACCTCAGCCGCTGAACCTGCCCTCCTGCTCTCCAACAGCTACCAACTTCAGCCAGTCTAAACGACACCCTCCGGCCTCTGCTCTGCGCTGCACTCGTGAGTGCAGCACACGGCAGGATAATTTAGGTAAGGTAGGTCTGGAATGGCAGTGCCAAAGCTGTCCAAATAAATAACAGCATCAGTATAGTTTGAAGTTTTTCTCACTTCCATCAAGTCAATCACCAAAAAAATAACGGGAATTCTTAAAACTTCGGTACTTCTGAACCGGATATTACTTAGTCCGGTTTTAAATTACATATTGTAACAACTAATAAATTACGGAAAAACTCAAATGGTAAGTTTACTTCACATTGTTCATTCGGGAGTTCTTATTTTTATGTAAGCTACATACTTTAGATATTGACTATAAAAATAACACGCACATACATACGTGCGTCCTCTATGCGCAGAAATATTTGTCAGGATTTTTGGTAAGTTGAAAATCTGAATTTTGGGTCTGGCAAGTTATCTGGTTCATGAGTACCTAGTTTCCATCACCGAAAACATGCATGTTCAATACAAAGACAAATCCGAGCCACTTATTTCCAGATGACGAAAATATTATGTTTTGGAACAAAGTTAATATCTTTTTAGCCTTCCTAAAAGGCTATAGCGGAAACTACCTTATCACGAGGGTGAAGTTTTTTTTATTTGGCTTGCATGCCAAGATCACTGTTGGATAGGTGAGAGGCTAGAGAGACAGGATCTCAAACACCCACCGCGTTGCCCGCTTTGTGACCAGTCGGAGGAGAACATGAGGCTTCTCATTCTCCACGACGATCTGGTACGAGGTGCTATCCTTGATTCGATCCATGCTTGGACCTCCGGATGAGGAAGACGACTTCGTAGAGTGGTGGAAGACGGCTATCTGATCTACCTTCCGCCCAATGTGGAAGGGAATCTTGTCGCTTCTTACGCTGACGGCATGGTGGAAGCACCGGAACGCGGTCATCTTCGACAACGCAAGCCCCAACTCTACTACTCTCCTCAACACGATCCAATCCAATGCTCGATCTTTGGTTTTGGTACGCACGATTGGCTTAAGCGCCTTGATCCTTGCCGCAGTTTAGGTCGAGTTGATCTAGTTGTATGTTGTGGACTGAGCTCATCTATAGCTTGTGAATATGTAAAATCTTTTCTTATCAATTCATTGAAACTCAAGGGTTTTGAGTTTTCGAAAAAAAGACCTCCTTATCATGCAGCCGGCCGACGCTGGGTACTTATGCATACTGTTGGAATATTCCGTGTGGATATGAATTTAGGGAATATAATTGTAGATCGAAGCGATCGATGAACAATGGTGCATGCTACTGTAGATGCTACAACAGTCAACGGGATGATCTTATATCCATGATCATTTGAGATGAAGGTCCCCATTAGTCAGTACTACTAGTAGTAACTAACGGAGATCACGCGGAATGTCCGGTATGCGGCCCACCTACGTGCACCTAGCTTCACCTACTCCTGCTACTCATGTGAATATAGGTCATTTCACACTGTTGATGCCATGTCTAGTTGGCTATACTATTTGACATCACTGTTAGCATGCATAGATACACGGTTATATAGACTCCATTATTCTGCCATGGACGGGTATTTACTTAAATATACTCCATGTCTGCTGACAGTTTGTATATTTGTTTGGTCAACCGGGTTTGAATGAATGTCTTTATGCTCTAAGTACAGGATCGATGATCATGGATCCGGGCACCACGATTGACCATCGCGACATAGGCACATGCATTTTCAATTGACAAATCACAAGGCCACATACCACATAACATTTGTAAAGCGTTGGCGTGTCAGCGCGAAGGCAGGCAGGACAGCATGATCAAGTGCGTATGTGGAGGAATCCGGGGGTGTTTGTCCTTGTTCAGGTTCTCCTTTTACCCTGGGCCATCCATCCATTGGTTGATCATGAGCAGCCGTGACCCCTGAGCCCGGCCGTTCGCACATACTGTACGCACCCGATGACGAGGACGATCAGCCATTGGTCGGTCGACTTTTCAAATTTTCAAACGCGCGCTCGCAGCGTACGTCCACGGAATGGCAAAGCACCCTGCAGGCACGTACGTACTCAGCACACCGCGCAGAAGTCCACTGGACCAAAGAGAGTGAACGGTTCCATCAAGCATCAGCCCTCAGGAATCTAGAACTCAGATCGGTCGCCCGTTTCCCATCACCCTTGCGTGGATTCTTCTCCATCTCTTTTCAGTTGAAAGCATGCATGGATTTTACTTCATTTTTGTTTGTACTTCTCGTGGGGTTTCATCACGCATCAGTTTTCCTTTTCTCGAGTGGACGATCCCACATCAGATATCCCATATCCAGCCAGCCAGACACTGTGATTGATGCTGCCGATCTTGCAGCTGCGACGTGCAGCAATGCCATGCCATGATGCCGCTAATCTCAGCTATCGATCGGTCGCTTCCAGAGCAGCCTCCGTGTTTCACGTCGCTGCATTCCGCGGCTACCTACTCTACCTAGCGAAGCAGCGGATGATGGTGTGGCTCGAGCTCCCATTCTTTGTGCTGATCGCGAGAGCACGTCCGGCAAAGGTTCGGCAAGGAAGCGCTAGCGCGCGGTACTGGCTGAGCACCGCCCGTACGTGTGGTGGCCGGACGCCGGACGCTGCAGCGCTGCACTAGCTGCTGCCGCCCTCTGTGCGTGTTGCCGACACGACTGCACGGCAGGTACCTGCGAGGAAAATAGGGAGCGTGTCCGAGTGCGTTGGTACAACCGATGACGAGGCAATGTCGTGGTGGAGCTTTTGATCCCTTGACTAGCGTCAGTGCTGAATAGGTGCTGCGCGCTCATGTCCATCGATATAGCTGAAAATGTTAGACAATCTTAAAACATATTGACATTATTTAGTGTGCAGATACATTTATATTTAGATAAATCTAAGATATCTATAAAAGGAGAGTACCTTCACTGTTTTACGGTTGACATAATCCAAAGATCGAAGTCATGGCTGTCTCCTGTTCACAAGGAGACGAAATGCTGAATCCAAAAACTCATATATATTGATCATACTGTAGCAGCATGGCAGCACCGATCAGGCAGCGAGTGACTCAATGTCTGAATGCACCACTCAATCAGCTTATAGCCTGGTTCTGTTGGCTCAGGTGTCGCAGTGACCTGCAGCAACAGCAAGTGTTCATGAGGAGAGCGACTGTGCCTCACCTGGCACTTGACTCAAGTTCACAGCTTCACAGGCTAGAGCTAGGTAGCAACTGGCAAGTAGGCTTGCAGCGGAAGGAAGACGACGACGATATACGTACGTACGTATGCGCGGCGGCTCTGTTCGCACGTGGGCCGGGGTCCGGCTGTAATATGTAGGGCTTTCGTTTGGTAACACTAGTAGGAAAAGCCTCATCAGTGGTGCACGGAAATGGGATTCTGTGGCGCATGAGAAGTGCGCCACAGAAACGTCGCCACAAAAATAAGGTTTCTATGGCGCACCTGGCCGTGCGCCACAGAATTAAGGTTTCTGTGGCGCACTATGTTCGGTGCGTTACAAAAATAAGTAGTTCTGTGGCGCATGTGATATAGCTGCGCCACAGAAATAGGTGCGCCACAGAATTATGTTTTGGTGCGCCACAGAACAATCTACAGATATACTCGATTTTATGCTCCCTGGTGTATTATACAATTATACTGGTTTTATACACCGTATACAGGTTATATACTGATATAATATAGACAGATATAATACGGACATATATAATCATCACATCATCATCACATTACTTAGAGCCCGATCGAGTTATACATATAGCTCCATACAACTCATAATCCATGCAAATTAATTAAGTTCTCATCATCTCTAGATACAAACGAAGTGACACCGGCCGCCGCCTACACTAGGATGAAATAGAGTACCGCCGCGACGATGGTGAGCAAGAGCGAGAGCACAAGGAAGGTCTTCATCTTGCTCTTGTTCGCTTGGTGCGCCCTCCACTTGGCAACCGACTCGTGTCTAGTCGGGTACCCTTTGTAGCGAGTTGCCGCTGAACTTGTGCACCTGTTTCTTGCACTCCTCCCACTCCTCGTACACTCCTGGAACCCGCCCCTCGAACACGACGTAGTACGTCATCTCTATGGACACAAGGCATATTAGTATATAACGCAATGGAAAGAGTTAGAGGGTTCACATGCATACATATTCACAAGAATTAAAGCAAGGAAATAATAATAAACCTAAAAGACATATAGCATCGGTATCACATAAGTAATATGGTTCAACGATAACGACTACAATAGTAATTGAAGTCCAACAACGACGACCACCGTTTCGAGCAAATTAAGCAAGTTTAGTTTACAACACGGTACAAATTGTCCATCGATTCAAATTAATGCTAGGCACACCGGTCTCGGTCAACGAGACGTCTTCTTGAGCGGCTCCGGGAAAGGCTTGTACAAGTCCTTCGTCGTCCACGTCCTTCCATCACCCTGCCTATGTAGGCGTTCTTCGATATCCTCTTAGACAACCCTCTGAGTTGGTGTAAGAGCCCCGATGCGTTGGATACATCTTGTAAGATAATTTCCGAGAGCTTTACTTGGATGCGATGGAAGTCTTCTCTAAGATCATCATCATTGATTTGCCTCGACATTTTAATGGGGTCTCTCTTACTAGGTGGCAGAGACATCATCTCTGCATTCTCGACAAACCCTTTAAGGTGATGGAGGACATAGAAGGCCTCCTTAATGCTGCCAGCTGGCTGCTTGATACAAGGGAAGTCGATCACGTGCTTGAACCCGGGCTTTTTAGTGTCCGGCCTGATATATTGCCCATTCTTGTCGAAGGTGCCTCCATTTTTGGAGTAGCCAAGGATAGCCTCATCGAGAACACCCCTTATTCTCTTGTAGTCTTTCTTCGTCGTCGTACTCGACGAGTCGAAATACTTGGGCTAGTGACCACTTCGGATCTAGGATCATGAGTGTGCGTATTTGTCCCTGCTCAACACATGCAATTGAAATGGAATGTTGGAAATGATCGGCAATGGAAGAAATATATAAGAAAGCATAAGTTACGACGGCCGTGAGCGGATGTGTACTTACTCGGGAAAGACGAGGCGGAAGAATGGTGTTGCTCTCTTTGTACATGAGCATGAAGTTCCGGAGGTATCGCACCGCCTTGGTCCGTGTCCTTGAGCCGTCCTGGAGCTGGCTATCGCGCATGTAGTAGGGATCCGCTACCGCGATGTGGCGGGATCTCTCTCCGTTGATCTTCATCCGAAGATTGATCGCGTATAGGCGGACCAAGTTATAGTCGAGCCGTTTCGAGTGAAATAGGTTGAAGACGTCCTCGAACGCTATGAAGAAGATATCCGCGGGGTCTTCATTGACGAAGTTCTGGTTGGACGGCACCTTGACCGAGAACGCCGGGTAATTTGGATCCTTTTCTTTAAGAAGGACGCTCTCTAGATAATTAATAGTGTTCTGCAAAGGGAGCATTGGTCCACTTGCGAGGTGTTCCATGTCCGGAGGCAGTATCGGTTTACCAGATTCATGACACCGGGGCAAGCCATCCGGTGTAGGTGGTACCATGTCGTCGGCCTAGATCCTCTTAGGAGCAGGCTGGCTCGAAGATGCGCTCTTCTTGGGTCCTCTCTTCCTTGCCTTCTTCACCTGACCTACTGGGGGTGCTGGTGGTGCTTCGGGTGCTGGTGGTGCTTATGAGGTCGCTGGGGTTGATTTGGGTGGCTCCCCGATGATCGTCTTACGCAGCGTGTTAGGGCTGAAAACGGTAGCAGGCTTGACTTGAGCTGGATTGCCAGCCTCCGGAGGAGTGTCTTGAGAAAGACTCGTGAAGACCAGGCGCTGCTTCGTCACTGTAGGGGGGCGACCAAGTTGATCGCCGTGTGTGCGGAAGGCTTGTTCATCCATAGGAGGCATGTACATATCTTGGCTGCAGGCGCCAGTGTTGATGTAGGCATCGATGTCATCATCATCATCTACATCATTGCCATCAAGTGGCGCCATGTCCTGGACCTTAGGTGGTGGCGGTTGCGATGCCGCCGCTTGGCGTACCGTGCGTCTAGTTGACGGTCGTTGCGGTAGCGCTCCCAACAACTGTTTGTGGCGTGTGGTGGTGGCGGCGATCGTCGGTTCCTTCCGGGTGGCGGCGGCGACCGCCGGTTCCTTCGAGGGTAGTGGGGCGGCGACCGCCGTTTCCTTAAGGGTGTCGTCGGCGCCGACGATCTTGGGCCGGATGATAGGGGAGGTGGCGCCGGTGCTTTTCTTAGCACTCGGAAGACCCCCCCCCAGACGAATCTGGTTCTTCGGCCATTTCATAAGCCATGAGGTGCAATCCCCAAGGGGCAAAACATCGCCTTCGTCTGTGCCCGGAGGTTGAAAGGGGGGGGGTGGCATAGCGGTACTCCGGCACTACCATTACCAACTTGACCTTCGCCACGTCTTCCGCCAATCTAGCGTCGTGCATAATGCGGGAAGCCATGACAAGGCCGCTAGAAACTTCCACCAACTTGCCGCCGGGCTCCACCGTTTGCAGAAGTATGCATTGTTCATCCTGAGTCAGGGGCGCCATGTTGGGCATCGTGAGATGGCAGTCACGAAAGGCATATATAGTTAAAGAAGATGACGCGAAGGAGTAACTAATGAGTTTACCTCCTTGATGGCGTCGATCTCGGCTACTGTCGATACAAGGGCGGCGGTTGGGGGCGTCGATGCGACCAGTTGGAGCTGCGGCGGCGGTTGGAGCTGCGGCGTCGGGTGGAGCGGCGGCGTCTGGTGGAGCCCCGACGCCGGCGTCGGGTGGAGCGGCACCGTCGGCGACACGTGGAAGCTTGAGTTGCTGCCGCTGATGCTGGGCACATGTATCGGCCCCACTTGACCTCCCGCATTCCAAGCAGCTAACCCCTCCATCAACCCAGGGGGGATGATCTGCCGGATCTTTTCGTCCAATAACTTGTTCATCATCTCCGTGTTCTCCACAGGATTTCCGGCCACCAGCTTCTCTAGTGACTCCACCTTCTTCTTCAGCTCCTGAACCTCGGATTTATCCTTAGCCGACGACCTCATCTCCAGCTTTCTCGTCTTGGCATCCGATCCGTAGTACTCGGATAGCTTCATACTTGTGCCAAAGCCGGACACACGGCCACCCGACGTCGGTGGCTTGTCCAGCTCCCTCTCCTTGTATTTGTTCGTCGCCCTGTTGAAAGGCGTGTCCCACGGTTCCGTCGACCCACGGGACGACGGCCAGCCGTACAACTAGCCTTCGTCAACTCTTCATCCTTCGGACAAAGGAACTTAAGGTTAGCCCATTTGGCTTCATTGCCTAATAAGATGAGCGAAATAATATAGAACTATCCTTACCAGGTACTTCTCGAAATCCCTCACGTCTTGGTGATCCGTAATAAATTCCCCCATCTTCCGGTCTAAGTAGTAGCGGGACCGGACAAAGTTCCTAGCCTGTACATCCTGGATTTTGTGCCAGGGGTTTTCTTTCCCCAGACGTACCATCTCGGCATCCTCCTTGTCCCAAGTGGGCTGTTTTCCTCGGTAACCGCCGCTTCCGCAATGGTGGGTCCCTAAGTTCAAGTCCCGCATTTTCTTCCCCCAGGCGGTCCATTTTTTAACACTGTCAGTCTGTAAGTAAGACTTGAATGCATTAAAGTCTTCTAAGGAGATCGACGGGTCTTTGCTACTTATCCTCTCCCAGCTTTCACCGTCCTCGATCTTTCTCTTCAGCCGGTTCTTCCGGCTGCTCAAGGCGGTGCTCATCTTCGTGAGAGCTAAAGAGTCCACCTTCTTATTGAACGGCTCCGGGAACGTGTATCGTTGGTGAAGCTTCTGGAGGAGGGATTGGGCGATAGCCGCGTTCTCCTTGCTTCTGAGGTCCTGAGTTAGGATCGGCACGGTTTCACGGACGATGCACCCTAGTTGCATGTCGTACCCTTTGGCAACCCACGAAGGCTCCATCGGTAGGCCACTTTCGGAGACTACCGTGACAGCATCGGTGACGTTGGCGAGCACTTGCGGCCTCCGATCCCTCCTTGGCCTCCTCGCCGTCCTCTTCTTCTTACCCTCCTGAGGATTGCCGCCGCTATCACCTTCCGTGCGGTTGGCCGCGTTCTCTTCACCGGTCGTCTCTTCACCGGTCTCGGCGGCGTCGTCCCAGGTATCGTCATCGTCGCCGGTGTCGGCGGCGGCCCCCCGGCCCTCTCCCTCGGAGGCGGCGTCCCGGCCCTCGTCGGTGTCGTCGGCGGCCCCCCGGCCCTCTCCCTCGGAGGCGGCGTCCCGGCCCTCTTCCTCATCGCCGGGCGACTCGGCGGCGGCCTTCGGGGACTGCTCGTAGCCCTCCCGAAGTCCTTGTTGGCCTCTCTCGCTTCTTCATTCGGCTCCTGGGCTTAGAAGTGCTGCCCGACATGTTTATTTGCACTTCATTAAAAAGAGGCAAAAAGTTAGTACAAAAGTCAACCAAAAAATTCGGCATGACCTTTGCTAATTTTTCTACGTAGGAGTGCCCATTTCTCAACCGAAACGGAAGTGAATCAACGCTTCGGGAGAAATGGGCAACTCAATGAAATCCCTGCAAAACACTGGAGCCCACATTCATCACCATATTCACAGATTCTAACCATGTTCATCATCATACAAAATTGTATCCAAATACTACTACATCAAAACACTGGAGCTACAACTACATCAAAACCTGGAGCATCAAAAACCCGAAGCATCAAAACCTAGAGCATCTACAACAAAACCTGGAGCATCAAAAACCCGAAGCATCAAACCACTGGAGCTACAACTACATCAAAATCTGAAGCATCAAAACCTGAAGCATACAACTACATCAAAACCTGGAGCATCAAAACACGGAGCATTACACTTATACTTACAGTAGCACTAACCACTTATACTTACGGTAGCACTAACCAAAGTAGCATCATTAGCTTGAACCAAGAATTGCTAACAAATCCTAGCTAGCGAGTAGCAATAAAGAACATCAACATATAAAATTCCAGAGATAATTAAATAGCGAAGCTTGAGCATCATATGGAAATGCTAGTGACTTCAAATGAAAATGCTATTACTCATAAATATACATTACAAAAGGCAGTAGCTAGTGACTTAAATTTTTTATAAATTCAAAGAGAATTATACCAATAGCTAATCAAATTTTAGTAGATAATTACTTAAATTTAAAAAGGCAGTATATGCTTCTTCATAACCAAGAATACAAGCTTATAGAGCAAGCCAGCCAGATTTGAACTAAAACCATCTATGCATTCTCATCTTGCAACCAGGGAGCATGAGCATGATCATTTCATAAAATTCAAACAGTAGCATTTCATGTACTAGTAGCATTATTATCTTGAAACCCCAAGCAGTAATTCAAAATCAACAAATCCTAGGCGGTAGCATTTCATTTTATTAACCCAAGCATTTTCATTTTCTAAACCTAAATTTTCTACTGCCAACAAATCCTAGCATCAATTCAAAATCAACTAGGCAGTAGCATTTCATTTTATTAAAAAACCTACTGCATTGTATTGAAAAACCTACTGCATTGTTCATTTTATTGAACCATTTGCTCTACGGCAAGCAATGAATTAAAAAAACAGCAAGCAATGAATTAAAAAAAATAGCAAGAACTTTATTAGCTCTAGTGCAAGCAATGAACTAAAAAAAACAACCAATGAATTAAAAAAATAGCAAGCAATAAATTAAATAGCATTTGACTGCATCATTTGCATTTACATTTAAACCAATAGCATCATTTGCATGAACAAGAGAACCTAAATCAATTTCTAGCTTGTACATTTCATCATTTCATCATAGCATCATAGCATCATTTCATCATTTCCATTTAAACCAGGTAGCATCATTAGCTTTCACCAAGAATTGCTAACAAATCCTAGCGAGTAGCATTGGAGTCATTATTCTATTTCATGAATGCTTGTTCAATGGAGATGTAGTGTCTGGCCTACATGATACACTACTAAGTATTATTGGCCTACATGATGTACTGTCTGCCGACGCACATCCTTGCAAACTCAGTAAATAGCAGATACTACATACTACACTTTAGCCAGAGAATTGGCAATGGAAGTCCAACAAAAGCAATAACATATACATACTACACTACAGCATGCCACCAAAGTAGATATAGGTCATTTGTTTCTACATCTAGCTATGGAGCCCCTGAATTTCATCACATAGAAAGAATATAATGCCATAACCAAGAAATTAGCTACTGCTAGGATCATGGCAATTCTTTGATGGCTTGGATGGCTTGGATCATGGCAATGCAAACAACATATTGTACAAGGGGAAGCTTGCGTGGAACGAGAACATGAGACAATACAAAATCTGACCAATGTTGCCCTTCTTCTCCGAAATTCGGGCACAAGACAGTGGGGAGGGGGACAAGGGAGTGGGGAGGGGGAGAGGGACTCTCACCGAACGGCGGCGGTGGCAGGGCGCGGTGGTGATGGCGTTGTCCTCCTCCTCTGCGGCGGCGACTCGGGCTGCGCGTCCTCCTCCTCGATCTGCGGCGGCGGCTCGGCCTTGGGCGTCCTGCTCGGCGGCGGCGTGGCGGTCCTCCTCCTCCTCCTCCTCCTCCTCTGCGGCGACGGCTCGGGCTCGCGCTCGCGCGTCCTCCTCCTCGATCTGCGGCGGCGGCTCGGCCTTGGGCGTCCTGCTCGGCGGTGGCGTGGCGGTCCTCCTCCTCCTCCTCGGCGGCAGCGGCGCTAGGTGGCGGCGCTTGGCGGTGGTGGTGGTTGCGAGAGAGCAGTGGCGCACTAGGGTTGTTAGTGGGGAAGAAACTGCTGTTGAGTGGGGAAGAAAGGGTCGATCGAGTTATTTCACCAAGTGTCTAAATTCTGTGGCGCACCCATCTAAGTGCGCCACGAAGTACGCTTTCGTGGCGCATCGACGACCGACATGCGCCACGGAATTACTAATTCGTGGCGCACCTAAAGGGCGTGCGCCACAGAATTTAGGCACTTAGCAAAACAAAATGGTTTACTGCTGTGTACTGATAGTTACTTAGCACTAGCCCAGTGGTTAAGGTCAATGTTAGCCCATTAGTAGCCAGGTTCGAACCCTGGCTGCCACACAATTTTTCTTCCTTTTTTTCATATTTTAGTTACATTTCAATAAATAACACAACATTATTTAGTAATTAGTAGAGTATTATAAATTACTTGTCTCATACAAACATGTACGTTCTTGTTTCTCTCACACACACATGCATGTACTTGTCTAACACACACTCACACACATGTGATAGACCAAAAAAAGATCTTCTTCGTCCCGGCTTCGAGCTCTAGCTAGCGTCTCTTCGCAATCTTCTTGCCCTTTCGGTTGTTGGCGGTTGAATACTTTATGCCGGCCACCTTGAGATTTCTTCGCGTGAACGGACAACCTTTAGAGGGTAGGGAGGTCTTCCTTCTTACTTTACTAGTAGTAGGCATGTCGAAGTGCCTGTCGAATTCCTCCTCAATCTTCGGGTCACCGTTCTTGTCAAGGTCTTCCTCGTTGGCGTCTCCTTGCATTCCTATGATGCTCCTCTTGCCCCTCCTCACGACAACACGGCTAGGCCTCGACGGATCGGTGATGAAGAAGCATTGGTCAACTTGGCTACCGAGTACCCATGGCTCATTTTTCGCGGATGCGTTCTTCGATTTTGCATCGGGTATAACCATGGTTGTGAAATATCGGCCTTCTTTTTCGACCTTCTTGGCCCATCTCACACGAAACATTGGCACCGTCTCTCCACAATAATTGAGCTCCCATATCTCCTCGATCCTTCCAAAAAATCTTTCCTTGACATTAGTCTCGTCATCGGCGTATGATAGCATAGTTACTCCTGAGTTTTGATTTTCACTATTTCTGTCATTTTCCTCGGTGTAGAATCTGTAACCGTTGATGTCGTACCCCTGATAGGTCCTTACGTTATGCCCGGGTCCCTGTGATAAGGTGTATATGAGTTTTTCATCTTCGGTAGAAGGCCTTTTTCTCTGTGCTTCAACCAGTTGAGTTTGCTTGAACCAACGCGTGAAGCTGGAGTGGTGCTTGTTGGTTACGTCTCCCATCTTCCTCGGCCGGCCCGTATCGATGTAATTCGCTCGACCATGCTTTTGTGCTCTTGCACGAAAGGTTCGATCAGTTTTAAGTGTTGTAGCGCGACCCGGTGAGCCCTGTCAAAGTCGTCGCGTCGATTGTCAATGCCGACATGGATCGAGCGGTAGCCCTCGCGGTGACCGACTCCGGCGAGCCTCCCGAGGTGCGTCCGGGGGGTAGACCAACATGATCCTCGTCGTCCTCGGTGCTTAGATAATTCTGGCAGAAGGAGATGCACTCGTAGGTTAGAAACTCCTTGGCCATGCTTGCGTCTGGACGGGCCCTATTGCGAACGTATCCTTTCATGACACCGTTCTGCCTTTCGAAAGGCGTCATGTTGTGGAGGAACGTCGGGCCGAGCTGCTTGATGTCTTCAACGACATGGAGAAGGAGATGGACGCATATATCACAGAATGCGGGCGGGAAGTAAATCTCGAGCTCACATAGTATCACCACGATCTCATCCTGTAGCATCTTGAGCTGCCTCACGCCGATCGACTTCCCGGTGATAACGTCAAAAAAGTTGCAAAGGCCAAACAGCGTATCGCGGACGTGCTCGTCCATTATGCCTCGGATCGCAACGGGAAGTATCCGCGTCATGAGCACGTGGCAATCGTGAGACTTCATCCCGGTGAACCTCTTCTTCGCTACGTCCGGATATCCGCTTATATTCCCCGAGTAACCGTGAGGAACTTTCACTCCTACGAGGCACCTGAAAAACTGCTCGAGCTCCTCCGGACTCGTTGTGAAGCAGGCAGCGGGAAGCAGCACCGCATTCTTCTTAGCCCTTTTGCGGAGACGTTGAGTCCCTTCCGTCTGATCATCATCATCATCATCATCGTCGTCATCGTCGTCATCATCAGTATCGGGGGCTTGAAGATCTTTCCTGATGCCAAAATGTTTAAGATCGTATCTTGCTTTCGGTCCATCCTTGGACTTTTCTGAGTTGCAAAGAGTGCCAAGCAGACTCTCGGTAACGTTCTTCGTAATGTGCATGACATCGAGGCTGTGGGGCGTGTGGAGGACCTTCCAGTACTCCAAGTCGTGGAAAACCGACCTCGCTTTCCATACACCGAGCAGCGGCTCTGGCTACCGTCGCTTCTTTCCCGGCGCTGGGCACTCCTTCCAATTTTTCAGAAGATCATCGATTTCTGCACCGCTCCTCGGGCGTGGGGGTCCATCGGGCTCATCTTTACCATTGAACAGATCACCGCGTTTTCTCCACGGGTGATCCAAGCGAAGCCACCTTCGAGCACCTGGGTACACGGTTTTCGAGGACCCGGGATCCCTTGGTAGGCTGCAGATGCGGGGTCTCGTCCATGCACTTCACACGGCCGTTGAATCCGTGGCCGACACCGGCGGATACATATGCGTAACCAGGATAGTCCGTGACCGTCGTGATCAACGCGGCTCTCATATCGAAATAATTTCTAGTGTAGGCGTCCCACGTATGGGGTGGCGTCTTCCACAACGTGTCTAACTCCTCTTTCAGCAGCCCGAGATACAAATGCATGTCGACACCTGGTTGTTTCGGCCCCTGAATGAGAATACTCAGGTGTATGTACCTTTGCTTGGTGCACAGCCACGGGGGTAGGTTGTAAGGCCATACAAACACGAGGCCGGGTGCTATGCGTGCTACTGCGGTTGCCGAACGGATTGAGTCCATCGGTGCTCATACCCAGCCTGATGTTCCTTGCGTCGCCCCGAACCTAGGGAAGGCGATGTCCAATGCTTGCCACCGTCTAGCGTCCGAAGGGTGTGTCGGCATATAGCCCATCTCCGGATCTTCTTCGGGCTTACGCCTTTCCGCGTGCCATTGCATGAGCTTTGCTGCCTTAGGGTCCACGAAATACCGCTGCAGACGGTGAGTGATAGGAAAGTACCATACCACTTTTCGAGGTACCTTCTTGTTCCCAACCTTGTACCGTCCGTGGCCGCACACCGGACATGTGGTTCTGTCCTTGTACTCGCACCTATAAATCACACAATCATTAATGCAGGCGTGGTATTTTTTGTGCGGTAGGTCAAGGGGACACACGACTTTCTTGGCCTCCTCGATACTACTTGGCAATGTGTTCCCCTCCGGGAGACGATCGTGCCAGAATTTTAAGTTCTTGCTGAAGCTGGAATCGGTCCACTTGTTCTGCGTCTTCATCTGCAGGTAATCAAGCGTTACATGCAAGCTTGTATCCTGCGGACAGCACCCAGGAAAGATCGGAGTCATCCCGTCTTTCTCCATTTGCGACAGCTTGGCTCTCTCTCTAGCTGCAACTCTATCGTTGCTCGTCTCCTGGAGGAGAAGATCTTGAACATGAGAGTCCCGCAAGGCCGAAATTAGCGGGGTCGCGCCGGAATCTTCTTCTTCATCATGATGATCTTCTCCGCCGGCATCTTCTTCATGATGATCTTCTCCGCCGACTTCTTCTTCATGATGATAGTCCTCGTCGGCATGATGATAGTCTTCTTCATGATGATAGTCATCTCGCTCGACATGGTCTTCATGCGCACCATTTGATGGGGCCGGCCGCGCCTGGTTGTCTTGCATGAAACCGCGCCTCAGCAGGTGCTCCTCCAGTTGTCCGGAATCAGGGTTGATCCAGCGCTCGAGTTTGCATGATCGACACGGACATCTTATCTGGCGCCTATTGTTCCGAATCATGTTCTCCTTCGCGTCTATCTTGTATCTAGAGATTCGAGCGGAACTCATCGAGAGGACCATGTTTGCCTGCAAATGGTATACATAGAACAGGAAATTAGAACCACAACAAATGCACACACATGCATGGGCCGTACCTCTCCTCAAGTACATGGAGCGGAAAAAATCGGCATGACCTCTCCTCAAAGTAGGACATATGGGTAGTGCAAAATTTGCCGAAACGGAAATGAATCAACATTTCGGCAAACATCCATGCACCACACCGGCACACACACAAGCGCTTCACCTGCAACAAGCATCCATACACACGACGGCCACACAAGATCTACACGCATATGCATGTCTCCTCCAAGCATATGTATGTCTCCTCCAACTACTCACCTTGTAGATTCGATACCGAGACGAGACCGCGATCGATGAGTTCGAGAGGAGGAGAGAGTATGGAGAGCCTTCTCCTCAACTCCAATTATGTATCAACCAAAGTAAGTGCAATAAATACCCAAGCAAGTGAAAAGTAGAGCCAAAATGGTATGAGAGAGAAGGGAGGGACGAGCTAGATGGAGGAAGAAGAATGGCTTGTGTAGTGTGGTAGGTGGGAGGTTGGCTCACTTTTGTATATCTGGTTCGCTAATTCTGTAGCGCACCGAGCACAGTGCGCCACAGAATACCTTATTTCTGTGGCGCACCGAGCACAGTGCGCCACAGAATAGCTTATTTTTGTGGCGCATAGTGTGCGTGCGCCACAGAATAAAGAATTTCTGTGGCGCACTGGTGTGAGTGCGCCATAAAAATAGTAAAACCAATGATTGGGGGTGACAGGTTGTGGGGCCCACCAAATTTTTGTGGCGCACGGTTCCCTGATGCGCCACAAAATTAAGCTATTTCTGTGGCGCACCTCGCCTGGTGCGCCACAAAATAAATTTCTGTGGCGCATTTTTAATGGTACGCCACAGAACTAAGCTCCGCCTATGTCGTCGTGGTGAACGAGCAGATGCCATAGGATGGCTTAAGTTGGGGCCGAATGGACGTATGAGGATTCGGGGGAGGGTTTGCGATTAGATGGGAAGAACTTCCGGATGCTTTCCTCAAGAACACAACCAAAGGCCGGTATGCAAGAAGAGAGACAAGAGGAAGAACTCTTTACTAGATCGCTAGCTTCATTGATCTCAACATGGTTACAAGTTCTTGTTCACTGATCTCTCTGTGTTCTCGCGCTCGTAGGAGGCAATACCCCCTCTCCTTATATAGGGGAGAGGGTGGCTTACACTCGGAAGAAACCCTAATGGCATCTTTGACTAGACAAACTACTTTACAAAGCTACTTTAATCATAGATGACACCGGAGTCCTCTTTAATCGGGGCGCCGACGTCCTCCGGCTTCTTTGACCGTCATCCTTCTCTTTATCGTCAGCCCTTCGTCTAAAGTTACTTTGCTTAGCTCATCTTTGTCTTCTTGCTCTGGAGAGAATCTTTGACCAGTCCTGCCGACAGGCTCTCCTTTCCGGTATCTTCTTTACCGGATTCCGGCATACCCCCTTGGGGATACCGGCCTAGCTCTGCTTCCCAAATTCCTACCAGGCTTCCGGTAAGAACATTAAACCGGTATCTCGATGGCTCAAACCATCCGGTTTGGCATGCCTTTGGCATACCGGGGGTTATCCCCCCAACATTAGTCCCCGAAGCTGGTATAGCCTGGAGGATTCTATCCTACAGACCATGCCAGGTTCTCATTTCCTTAGGATACCGGTTTAGTTACTCATGTCTTGAGCTTAGTTCCGGCACCTTTACCCTTTTTCTTTCTCTTCTCTTTGCAAGGCTTGTTCCGGCATCTCTCTTTTCCGGTATCATGTGTCTTTACTGCTTCCTCGGCGAAGTCGAGAATATCTCGGGCCCCGCGCCTGACAGAGACATGCGCACTGTGACTGTCGCGCCAGTGTCAGTTGTCATATCGCTTCGACTCCCGCGCGCTCATTTAATGCAACGCAGCGGATCCCACTACCTCTTCGGGATCCCGTGTGCGCCTCCGTGTGGCTCCTCACTTTCTCACGTGTATTCCCTCGCCACGTGGCGGCCCAAGGCGCGAACCGTCGTGGGCCGCGAGGCGAACCGCCGCGGCCCAGCGGTTTCCTGCCCACCTTCTCTCTCCTTTATAAACAGAACCGCCCCTTCTTCTTCGTCTTCTTCGCATTCTCCTCCTTCGCGCACAGAGCTTCACGCCTTTGCGCCTCCGCCGCTCTCCCTCCGCCGTCACTCCTTCAAGCTCCGGCGCCCGGCGAACTCACGCCGTGCCTCCGCCGGACTTCGCTGTGCGGAGATCTTCGGCCGCAACTTCATTGCTCCCGCCGCATTCGTGCTTCTTCGCAAGCTTCTCCGCCTCGCCGTCGACGGTGCTCCCCGGCGACCGCAGGTCCGCTCCGCCGCCAGCAAACACTTCCCTCAGCGACTCCGCCGCTTAAGGTTGGTACCAATCTCGTTTCACTCGTCCTCTGCTTGCTTTCCAGATCTTGGGTCTTTAGTGTTCTTATTTCCTCTTTTTCTTTGGTTTTCCTCTTACTCGTAGATCTTCACGCGGGGTCCAAGTCTGGGTTTCTTGTTTTTTCGCCTCCCCTTGCAATGTCTGGCGAGGAATCCTCCTCTGCATCTTCTTCTTCCCTTTCTCTCAAGCGCCGTAGACCATCTCCCGGTGAATCCACGGCTTCAGATCCGATGGAGACCGATTCCGGCAATCAGCAGGGATCCGGTAGCCATCAAGAGTCCGGTGGCCACCTAGAATCCGGTAGCTTTAGCCAAGCTTCCGGTAGCGCAACCTCTAGCAGCTCCAGCCAATCTTCCGGCGAGGAGCCTTCCCCAATCACCCGCGGAGCCTGGATGGGTTCCGGTGTTACCGAATTCGAGATCGATTGGTTATACCGGTCTCGACGGATTCCGGAAGGAGTTTCTTGCCGGATTCCGGATGGCGAAATCGAACCGGATCCTGAAGATGACGAATATGTTGTCTTTCTTGCTCACTTTGAGCGTGGCTTCGGCCTTCCTGCCTCCCCTTTTTTCCGGGAGTTTTTGGATTTTTACAAACTCCAACCTCACCACCTTCCTGGCAACGCCATCTTCTACCTCTCTTGCTATGCCACCTTCATGGAGGCCTATATCGGCATTCGTCCCACTCGTGAGACGTTTGCCCGCTTCTTTGCTCTTCGGATCAATTCCGTTCAGGGCAAGGATATTCCTAAACCCAAGCCCCCCGTTCAGTGCGGGTCTTGCATTATCGGCTCCCGTCAAGGGAGCCCCCTTTTTAAGTTTTCCGGCCTCGAATCTTGCCGGTTGTGGCAAGGGACTTTCTTCTACGTGAAGAACACCGGCCGCGCCGATCTCATCGATCTTCCTCCCTTCGAAGCGGGCCCCCCGGCAGAACCAAGCCGGAGCTACAACCCGAAGTCTGATCACGCCGAAACCAGCCGGGTGGTACGCTTCTTGACCTCTTTGAAGAAGGAGACCAAGATCTGCTCGGATGACATCATCCGCACTTTTATTTCGCGTCGGGTGCTTCCTCTAAAGCGCCGCGCACATAGGATGAGCGAGATGTATGGCCCAGGCGATCCTACCAAGATCACAGGCCGTCCTCTTAGCAAAAGGGATGTTGTTCGCAAGGCTAAGCAGATTTGCCAAACTGCTATGCCATCTGATTGGGAATGGGGCCTCCTTCCCCTCAGCACTGATAATCCTCCGACCCAAGAAGTAAGGGATTATGCGACTGGGGTTGTTTTTGGCCGGTAGCTTTCTGCTCTTGCTAATCTTACTTTTTCTTGTTTCAGGCCAAGGACCGCTTCCCCCTCATCGAAGCAGAGCGGCGTGGACCTTGCCAGCCTCGCGCCCTCGACTCCTTTGACCCGGATCCTTACATTTTCTGGAATGACTTGAAGATGGGCAAGACTCCGGCAGCGCACCTTGGCCGGTCTCCGCCAAAGCCAACCGGGTCCGCTGACGACTTGACCACACTCGAGGTATTTTCTTTTCCGGTTTCTTTTACCTTCCGTTACCGCTTTCCTGTGAATTGCTTCTTAGCCAAACTTAATTCATAGATCCATGAGCGCGTGCCGCCCTGCGCGCCGAGGCCGGCTCCGAGTTCGTGGACAAGCTCATGGCCCGGGGCCAAAAGAACAAGCAGCCGGCATCTGATGCCGGTGCCAGCCAGGCCCGCCCCTCCAAGCGCTTCCGGACCGAGCCCTGGGGGAGAAGCAGGTGGGCATGCGTCGCTACGGGCGCAAGGCGATGCCAACCTCTTCCGGGTAAGTTACTCATTTTCCGGCTTGCCTCTTTTTTCGCCAAGTTCTTTTTCCGGTTGCTTTTTCCAACTGTTTTTCTTTCTTTTTCTCAGCCCTGCGCTCAAGCTTGGCCCAAGGCCATCGGGCTCTGAAGATTCCGCAAGGACTTCAACCCCTCCTCCTCGCTCAAGCCCGGCACCACCTGGTGCCGGCAACATCTCCGCCTCCCTCTCGGGGGGACAACAAGTCGGGGCGTGCGGCCCTTCATCATCGGATCACCGCACGGAGGAGGATCCTTCCTTCCCTCCAGAGACCCGGGATACCGGCGCCGACAACATCGGCGCCGGAGAAGAAGAAGCTGCCGGGCGGGCGGAGCCTCAGCTCCTCCCGTCCTTGAAAAGACAACAACTTCCGCGCCGGAATCTTCCGCGCCGGAAGGCTCCAAACCGGGTGATGCGCCCAGCGCTCCTCCGTCTCCACGCTCCCTCCTGATGCCGCCGCCAGGTGCTCCTCGCGCCAAGCCCCTCGGGGCCGCTTCTACCGCGCCGCCGCCCAAGACCTCCAAGCTCATCAAGGGGAAGGCGACGGCCTCCAGCGCCCCTTCCGGCGGCCAGCAGCCCTTGGTGCTGCACGTCGCCAAGGCCGCCAAAGATGCCGCCACGAAGGCCACCGGCCTTCTTGGCCGCATCACGAGTTCAAGCGCCAAGGCTGCGACACTGGGGCACCTTCCGCCCTATGCCCAAAAGTGGAACGCCGCGGACATGACTCCGGCGACCCGCGGCTCGGGCAAGGACGAGGCTGCCGGCACCTGACCCTGTCGGGGACCGGTCTTCCGAGGAGCACTTTATGCGGCTTCGCAGCGCCGTTAAAGAGCTCGACAGCGCGTGGTACGACTCCACGAACAATCTGATGGTATGTTTTGCTAATTTGCCACAATCTTTACCGGTTTCTTCGTTTCCGACTTTGTTTTATCTCTTCTTTGGTTTCATGCCGGTTTCTCTCTTGTCTATCTTCCCAGTCCCCGAGTTTGTGGTGAGAGCGTAGCTCTTAGTGCAAAACTTAACTTAAAAATTCAGCGTGAAACCGGCACTGCCAGTCCCCGAGTTTCGGGTTAAATACCTTCTTCTTAGCACACAATTTACCTTAGAAGCGCGCAAAACCGGCACTGCCAGTCCCCGAGTTTCGGGTTAAGAACTTTGTTCTTAGCGCAAAACTCATCTTAAAACGCGCGAAACCGGCACTGCCAGTCCCCGAGTTTCGGGTTAAGAACCTTGTTCTTAGTGCAAAACTTAACTTAAAAACTTAGCGCAAAACCGGCACTGCCAGTCCCCGAGTTTCGGGTTAAGAACCTTGTTCTTAGCGCAAAACTCAACTTAAAACCTTCTTTTTCTTGAACAGCTCACGGCTGACGCTCGGAAGGCCCTCTTCGAGGAGCTTCTATGGGAGCATCGGGAGCTCTCTGAGGCACACGACAAGTGCCAAGGTAAATTTTTGTTTTGCCGGCATCTTCCTTACCGGAAACTTTTCCCTCTCTAACATTCTTAATTTCTGCTTAACAGTGATCCCGGAAGCTTCCATCGATGCTCTCAAGGAGCAGCTTGCCACCGCCCAACGTATATCTTTTCTCCTTTTTCCTTTAAACTTGGTTTCTTTTCCATTTTTACTAGTATAACCTTGTTAACACTTTCTTTTCCGGTTACAGGGGAGAAGGACCAGCTCATCCGGCAGCATAAGGAGGAGCTGGACGCCCTCAAGACCAGCCACCGGGAGCTCAAGACCCAGCTTATCCAACTGGGGCTTGACCATGCCAAGGCCCTCGAAGCCGCTGCGAGCCGACGCAGCGGCCAAGATGGAGGAGGCACTGGAGGACGCCGGTAACGCCAACGTGGTGCTGCTTGGCTGAGGCTGGAGGAGGCGGCCAAGGCCGGAAGGCTGCCGAGGAGAAGGCCGCGCGGCTGGAGGAGGAGCATAAGGAATGCGATCAGCTGATCCTGCAGACCGACACCCTCGCCCACCGTAAGTTCTTTTATTTTACACTTTGACTACTGCATATGAGCCTTTTTTCCTCCGACCCCATTTTCTTTTCGTTATCTTTCCTTCCAGTCTCTTTTTCTTCCGGACTCTTTTCTTTCCGGTCTCTTTTCTTTCCGGTCTCTTTTCTTTCCGGTCTCTCTTCCTTGACCTTTTTCTTTCTTTACACAGGCCTCTTTCCGGACTCCCAGGGGTACGCTGTCAAGAAGGTGGACGCGCGCCGCAAGGACCAAGGCCGAGCGGATCTTACCGGTGCCATGGACGCCCAACGACCATCCGGTCGCGCTTAACGCGCGGGTGTCCCATATGCGCGCCATAGACCGCAATTTATCGGACATCCCCGATGTAGCTACCCAGCTCTTCAGGACCTTATGGCCTGGCGAGGAGGTGCCGGACACCTTCTCCCTCATCAGCGATCGTCTCAAGGGCGGCGGCAGGAGGATCCGCGAGTGGCAGTGCTCTGCTGCCCGCGCTGGCGCGGACTCCGCCCTCCGCGTTGCTTGCTCCTGGTACCCGGAGCTCGATCTGGACGCCCTCACCGGCGTGCGTGAAGACGCGAAACCGATCCGGACCCGATCCTCTCCGCTAAGCGGCAGGATCGCGCGTACCGCATTGCGGAGTATGCCGACATGCGCACCTTCATCCCTCCCCTCCTGGCGTCAAGGACTATCTCGACGAGGAGGAGGATGAAGCCGAAGAGGAGCTCTTGGACGACGCTGATGCCGGCGATGCTCCTCCGGAAGCCCCCGCTGCGTGATGATTCTCTGTGATATGTGTGCCTGCTGTGCCTGTTGGTCCTGTTTACTTTGAAACAATGTTCGTTAAATTCTGCCCCGGAATGCCGGGGTCTATGATGTAAAACTTTAAACCTGCTTTTGGTTGTGGTGCAACATTTTCTGCCGGTAAGTTATACCGGTAGTTAATTATCTTAAGTTTGCTTTAGCACATTGCTTTTGGTTTTGCTTTTATCCTGCACTGCAAAGATTTCCCAATTGTTTCCGCATCCAATTTGATGCATACTTGGTTCTTTTGCCTTGGCTCTGCCTGCCTTCTCTGGGCGTTCTTTGGCGTATGAGCACAAGGTTCTTTCACCAAACAAACATCTTCTTGAACTTAGAAATAACTTTGAAATTTTGCAAAAAACCGGTTTAACCGGGGTTAGTTAAATTTTCCGGATTGTTCTTTCCTGTTCTCCCTTCTTGCAGTTCATGTGCTTATCCCCTACCGGTTTATCTTGCTTGCCATGAAGCCGGTTTGCGGACAGCAGCAGAGTCGAAGACTCCGGTAGGGTTTAGCACACTACTAAACCGGAAAGAAAAAACGTTCAATAAGCAACCGGTAAACTGAAAAAAATAGACAAGTTACATGCAATCTTTATGGGGTAGTCCCCGAGACTCATTCAATGTTCCGGCCTCTTTTATTCATAGCATATAAGGTACAAAAAGGAACTTCTTACACCACCACTTCAAGAGTAGAAAGGACGCTAACGAGCTACGTTCCATGGACGCTTGCTCTCCTCTCCGGATTTGTCCGCCTTTCCTTCTTTCCACTCCTGTGCGTCAATTAGGTAGTATGCATCATTGTGAAGCACCTTGCTTACAATGAAGGGACCTTCCCAAGGTGGCAAGAGCTTATGCCGGCCTTCAGTGCGCTGCACTAGGCGAAGCACAAGATCTCCTTCCCGGAAAACTCTTGGATTGACTTTCCGGTCATGATAGCGTACGAGGTTTTCTTCGGTAAATGGCTGTTCTTGCCAAGGCTAGCTCTCTTGCTTCTTCTAGCAAGTCCACATCATTTTCTCTGGCCTCTTTGACCTCTTGCTCAGTATAGAGCTGTACTCTTGGTGAATCATGGATGATGTCGGTTGGTATGACCGCTTCTGCTCCATAGACCATGAAGAACGGAGTGTATCCGGTAGACCGGTTTGGGGTTGTTCTTATACTCCACAACACTGATGGTATCTCATCAAGCCAACACCCCGGTGCTTTTTCCACTGCGTCAATGAGTCTAGGTTTGATACCGGAAAGTACCAAAGCATTCATTCTTTCCACTTGGCCGTTGCCTTGTGGGTGTGCCACCGAGCACAAATCCAACCGGATATTCTTATCCTCACAGAACCTTTTGAACTCACCTTGAGCAAAGTTGGTTCCATTGTCAGTAATAATGCTGTGCGGGTATCCATACCGCAAGATGACATCTTTCAAGAATTTTACAGCTGTATGCCCATCACACTTTGCGATAGGTTTTACCTCTAGCCATTTGGTGAACTTATCCACCATGACCAAGATGTGAGTCATGCTGCTCCTTGCAGTTTTGAATGGCCCAACCATGTCAAGGCTCCAAACAGCAAACGGCCATGTTAGCGGTATTGTCTTTAAACCGGACGCTGGGGTATGATTTTGCTTGGCGTACCTCTGGCACCCGTTGCATTTTCTTACCAAATCCTCAGCGTTCTCCAAAGCAGTGGGCCAGTAAAACCCATGCCGAAACACTTTTGCTACCAGCGCCCTTGATGAGGCATGATGCCCACATTCTCCTTGATGAATTTCCTCAAGCATCTCCTTCCCTTCCTCCGGTTCCACACATCTTTGAAGGACACCGGTAACGCTTCTCTTGTACACCTCACCATTGATGAATGTGTAAGCTTTGGACCTTCTTTGTATCCTCCTTGACTCATTTTCATCAGCCGGCAAGGTGTCGTTGATTAGGAATTCCTTAATAGGTTTAGCCCATGACGGTATCTCTCGAACCAAAAACACCGGTGCATCTATCTCCATGCTATCCACCAGCATCATTTCTTCCGATACGGGTACGGCAGTCCCCGAGCTTACCGGAACAGTTCCCGAGCTTGCCGGAGCGGTCCCCGGGTTTGCCGGAGCGGTCCCGGGTTCCCTTCATCGATATCCATGGGCACCACGTGTGATTCCGGTACAAAAATTGATTCCGACTCTGGACTTGGCTTGATTGATGGTACTCTCAGGTGTGCCAAAGCTATTCCGGGAGGAATTTCCTGTCGGGATGAGCCTATCTTGGACAAAGCATCCGCCGCTTCATTTTCTGCACGCGGTACATGGTGAAACTCACAACCTTCGAAGAATCCGGCAATCTTTTGCACGTGAAACCGGTACGAGGCCATGTTGGCATCTTTTGCATCCCAATCTCCGGAACACTGCTGTACCACAAGATCTGAATCTCCATAGCAAATGATCCGGTGCGCACCGATTTCTTTTGCGACCTTAAGCCCATGAATCAAAGCTTCATATTCAGCGACATTGTTCGATGCCCTGAAATGTACTTGCAAAACATACCGGAGGTGGTCTCCTTTTGGTGAAGTAAGCACTACACCGGCACCTAGACCCTCCTTGAGCTTGGATCCATCAAAGTGCATTTTCCAGTATTCCAGTCTCTGATCCGGCGGTTTGTATTGCATCTCCGCCCAATCAACAAGGAAATCAGCCAAAGCCTGTGACTTTATGGCATCTCTTCTTTCATACACCGGCACGTATGGTGATATCTGGATCGCCCATTTTGCAATCCGGCCGTCGGCGTCTTTGTTGCACATGATGTCAGAGATGGGTGCTTCAGTCACCACCTTCATAGGATGTTCTTCGAAGTAGTGCTTGAGCTTTGTGGCGGCCATAAACACGCCATAGGTCATTTTCTGGAAGTGCGGGTAGTTCTGCTTTGAGAGGGAGAGCACCTCGCTCAGGTAGTATACCGGCCTGCGGACGGTTTTTCCTTCCTCTTCTCTTTCTACTACCACAACAACACTCACGACCCGGTTGGTTGCTGCTATGTATAACAACATCGGTTCTCTTTCCAACGGCGAAGCCAATATTGGCGCGGTAGCTAACATCGTTTTCAGCTCCTTGAACGCTGCGTCCGCCTGAGGGGTCCAGACGAATTTATCGGATTTTCTCATTAAGGCATACAACGGCAAGGCCTTTTCTCCTAACCTGCTTATGAACCGGCTTAGCGATGCTAAGCTTCCGGTAAACTTTTGTATGTCCTTCAGATCCTGTGGTATTGTCATTCTTTCGATTGCCCTAATCTTAACCGGATTGACCTCAATGCCTTGGCTTGAGACGAGGAAACCCAGCAGCTTGCCGGTTGGAACACCGAAGGTACATTTTGCCGGATTGAGTTTCATCCGGAACCTTCTTAGGTTATCAAACGTTTGCCGGAGATCATCGATCAGGGTATCTTTTACCTTAGTTTTTATCACGATGTCATCCACATACACCTGCACATTCTTTCCGATTTGATCAAACAAGCATTTTTGCATACGGCGCTGGTACGTTGCACCGGCGTTGCGCAAACCAAAAGGCATAGTGATATAGCGGTAAGCCCCGTGCGGGGTAATGAACGCGAGTTTTTATTTGATCTTCCTTTTTCAAGGGAATCTGGTGGAAACCGGAATAGGCATCCGGGAAGGACAACAACTCACACCCGGCGGTTGAATCAATCACCCGATCGATCCGTGGTAAAGGAAAAGGGTCTCTTGGGCAAGCTTTGTTGAGGTTGGTGTAGTCGATGCACATGCGCCACACCTTCGGAGCTTTTGCCTCCGGGTTCTCATCTTTCTTCTTTTCAACCATCACCGGATTGGCCAGCCACTGCGTGTGCGTGACCTCCACAATGAATTTGGCAACAAGCGGTTTGGTTACCTCTTCTCCTATGATCTTTCTTCTATCTTCAGCGAACCGGCGCAAGGGTTGTCGCACCGGCTTGGCATCTTTCCGAACGTTCAAGGAGTGCTCAGCCGGCTCCTCGGAACACCTACCAAATCTTCAGTTGACCAGGCAAAGATATTCCGATTCTCACGGAGGAAGCTGACGAGCGCGCTTTCCTATGCTTGATCGAGGCCGGCACCGATACGAACGGTGCGCTCTGGGTAAGCCGGATCCAGCACAATGTCCTTTGTTTCCTTCGACGGTTTGAACGCCGGAGCGCTCAGACTTGCACTCATTGCCGCTAAGCTCAGCCGCGAGGATCGAGCCGGCGCAACGGCTGTTTGCATCCTTTTCTTTTCCTCTGCGATCACCGGCGATTCCGCTAGGTTCGATCCGGCGGACGTTGTTTCCGGCGAGATCTTGTAGTTTCCCACCACGGTCGAGAGGTCCACGAGGTGCCGGCATCTTCATCTTGAGATACGCCGTGTGGGTCGAGGCCATGAAGGCCGCCGGTGCCGGTCTCCCCGGCAAAGCATGGTACGGACTATCTAAGTCCACCACCTCAAACTCCGGGTTCTCAACCCGGCAATTGTCACGTCCTCCAAACGACACGTCCACCGGACTTTTCCAACCGGTGCGCAGGACAAACCGGAACGATTCCATGGAAAGTCGTGCGCGTTGGCTGAAGCATGTTTTCTGTTATGCCCGGCGTATGCATGGTGTGCTTGTACATGATGTTGATGCTTGCTGCCATTGTCTATCGGCACCTTGCTGAACTTCACTCGAGTTTGCGGCCCTTTCATGATTGGGTCCACAACAAGAGCATATCCGCCCGGATTCGGCATGATTTTGGGGTGATCCTTGATCGACCAAGCAATTTCCTGGTTGGACCACTGCATGTATCTGGGCACTGCCGGCATCACTGCATTTACTTCCATGGAGCGGCGATGCATACTTTGCCTGTCTGTTGGCTCAGTGACAAAAACAACACAGCACAAATGCGGGTCTTCATAAACATTCCGGCCTAAAGGTGCCGGTGGAGGTGGTTGGTTATCATCTTGCTCCACCCGGTTAACTTGCTGGTACTGCTGCCGGTTTGGCTGCACCGGTAAAGCGTTTGGCCCGGTAAGCGGTGGTGGCGGCGGTAGCTGTTGCTGCCGCGGCATGTCCGGTGGTGGCATCATTGCATTGCCTCCTCGCCCTTGGGCATCTTTTACCGCCCCCTTTTCCATTAAATACTTGGTCCAGGTACAATCCTTCGTCAGATGGTTTGATGGGTGTGCCGGATTCGGTGTGTGCCACCGGCATGGTCGGTCCATGGCAGCTTCCATGGTGTACTTTGCGGGTTCTTGCCAGTTTCTTTTCTGGACCCAGGGTTTCTTTTCCACCCACTGTTTCTTTGGACCCGCCCATGGCTGCGATCCGGTTCTTTGCCTCTGGCTGCCGGCGGCATCAGAGTTTTCCTGCACAGCAGCAACTTGCTGCGAGCCATACCTTCGATCCGGGAAATCTTCCCTCCTCTTGTTGTTCCGGTTATCCCGGTGTTGCTCTTGGCGTAGCTGTTCCGGTTCAGGTTGTACTGCCGGCTGCGTTGGGTCTCCCAACGCATAGTTATCCGCCACACGTATCATCTCCGCCAACGTTGTCGGCATGTTCCGCTGCAGCTTTTGCCACAACGGCGAACCTCTTTTGCACCCACTGCTAAACCAAGCAATGGTCTGTGCCTCGATTACCCCTTCACAAGAGTTCCTTGTGGTGTTCCACCGGGCCAGATAATCCCGGTCTGTTTCGTTTGGGCGTTGCACACACAGAGCAAGCTACTGTGGCCTGTTTGGCCTTTGATAGGTGCTGCTGAAATTGCTCACAAAAGCCTCCTCAAAATCCAGCCAGCCATTTATGCTTCCTGCCGGCAAGTTGTTTAGCCAGATTCTTGCCGGTCCAACCGAAACGATGGTATGATCCTTACGGCCCAACGCCGGTTTCCTCCTCCTGCTACGGTTCCTCCACCGCCTGCGACGTACACCGCGGTCACGTAATCCGCAAGCCAATCTTCTGGCTTCGTAGTGCCATCGTATGTTTTTGTGTCGCGGGGCAACGTGAAGTTGCGAGCTGGTGGTTTTTCTCTCATGATTCTTGGGCCAAAGCACTTTGGACCCGGAGGACCTTCCTCCTCGATCATTTACGACAAGTACACTCTATCCAGACGGTGCCTCGCATCCCGTTCCGGTAGGTATCTCTCTCCCAAGCGTTCCCCCAACGGGTTCCGGTATCTTGCCGGTCTGTTAGAATCGGCTTCATCGTAACGTTCTGGTGCCGCGGCCCTTGCCTGCCGGTACCTTGGTGGAGGCATCTCCTCCTCATCATCATCGTACGCTGCCCTTGCGGCCGGATAGTTTTGCCCGGTTTCATGTCTACCGGCATGATTGTTTCCGGCATAGCCTTCCTTGGCGTAGCCTCGTTCTGCCCCTTGGCTTTTTCTACCGGCATCGTGTTACCCGGCTTTTTGTTTACCGGCAAGGACCGGATCATACACAGTCATCTGCCGTGCGTTTACTTCTTTTTCTTTTCTTCTGTCCGGATGGGGGGACGAGGCCTGCCCATGGGACTTGCTTCCGGCATTCTTTGTTGAACGCGCGGATTTCGAGGCTATAGCCTTGTTCGAGCTTAGCCAGCTGCTCGGCGTTCTGCTGCTCTACGGTATCTAGCAGCTCTCCGACACGCTCTTGTTGCTTTGCCGAGCCTCTCCGGTAAGCGAATCACACGGATCTACGGCAGCCTTAGCAGCTTTTATGGTTTTATCCGGACTGCTGTACTTAGGTTTCTCTACAATGCTAACGGATGCGAGAGGTACTTTTGCCGGTAAGAACTTCCTTACGCAAATCCCGATCTAGATTGCGAGCCTTAAGCCGGTTTTCCGGTATCCTAGCAGCATGAGCGCTAACGAAGCAAAGCCATGGGCAGCGTTATACTCACGTACGGTTAGGTTCAGCTCGCGGCTGCGCCTTGACGACGTCTTTGCCGCTCTCGAGTATCCTCGGGCGCTGCGCCTCCGGCTCCGCTCGAGCCGCTGCCGGGTCGATGTTCCGCGCGATGGGGGTTGCCGGCGCGCTCATCGCCGCTTGGAGAGGTGTTGCCGGTGGTGCGGAAGACGCTCCCGGCGCGCCGGTGTCACGCTCCAGCGGTGGCTTGGCCGCACGGGTCGAAACCGCGCGACCGGCACCTTCGGCCGCAACCTCCTTTCCCGCACCAGCCACACCGGTCATCATTACCTCGACGCTGCCGGGGCGCGACCAGCACGAGCCATCTTGGCGGGTCCGGTGCCACCGGCACCGGCGAGAGGCGCCGGCGCACGGGGACGGTGCCGAAGTAGACGCGGTGGCTGCCGAACTCGATGATGCGGCCGTTCTTGGGGAAGATGCCGCCGTTGGCGAAGCAGCCCGCGTTGTCGTTGATGAAGTCGATGGAGTAGAAGCTGCGGACGAGCGCGGACACCTGTCCGCTCGCCGGCGAACTCGAGGAGGCCCGCCCGAATGTGTACTCCGGCATGCGCCACTTCATGCCCCACGGTGGGCGCCAAGCGTCGTCGTGGTGAACGAGCGAGATGCCATAGGATGGCTTAAGTTGGGGCCGAATGGACGTATGAGGATTCGGGGGAGGGTTTGCGATTAGATGGGAAGAACTTCCGGATGCTTTCCTCAAGAACACAACCAAAGGCCGGTATGCAAGAAGAGAGACAAGAGGAAGAACTCTTTACTAGATCGCTAGCTTCATTGATCTCAACATGGTTACAAGTTCTTGTTCACTGATCTCTCTGTGTTCTCGCGCCTGTAGGAGGCAATACCCCCTCTCCTTATATAGGGGAGAGGGTGGCTTACACTGGAAGAAACCCTAATGGCATCTTTGACTAGACAAACTACTTTACAAAGCTACTTTAATCATAGATGACACCGGAGTCCTCTTTAATCAGGGGCGCTGACGTCCTCCGGCTTCTTTGACCGTCATCCTTCTCTTTATCGTCAGCCCTTCGTCTAAAGTTACTTTGCTTAGCTCATCTTTGTCTTCTTGCTCGGAGAGAATCTTTGACCGGTCCCGCCGACGGGCTCTCCTTTCCGGTATCTCCTTTACCGGATTCCGGCATACCCCCTTGGGGATACCGGCCTAGCTCTGCTTCCCAAATTCCTACCAGGCTTCCGGTAAGAACATTAAACCGGTATCTCGATGGCTCAAACCATCCGGTTTGGCATGCCTTTGGCATACCGGGGGTTATCCCCCCAACAGCCTATAAGGATTTTTCTACTAGTGACTGCCATCGATGTTGTTGCACCATCGCGCCTGCCGTCCCTGACGCCAGTCACGCCTCCATCTTCGCCAAGGACAGGCGCTCACCGCCGCCTTGTGGTTATCGGCCTCCTGCTGTCGAGCCCGCCTTCAAGCGACCGTGGGCGCCGCGCCAGAACCTGGAGCCCGCCCTGCCTCGGGCTCACAAACGGCGCCTCTAACGGCGTCACTCCGGGCACCAGGCTACCTGGCGGCTCCTCCGAAGAGGACGAGCATGGCGGGAGCACCAGTCACCACCGGTGAGCACCGGTGCGATGCACAAGAGTATCGCGTGGTGCTCGCCGCCTGTATTGGTTGTTTGGATTAGGAAATTGATTCTCCTACCTTATCCTATCGTACGACCATTGACCACAGAGGCGGTCCTATCCAGGCTGCCCAAAGTGACCCTTTTGCATATGGTTTGAGCCACCAACCATTTTCATATAACATGTTCACTTATTTTAGATTTTTAACAAATCAGTCTACTAACAACAATTTTAATATTAGTTTAATTCCTACTGTACACCCAGTTAGATTCAGTATACCTATTTTCAGTACTGTATTTCTGTTGAGTACTAAATATTCCAGAGTATATATGATGTAATATATCTCCATGACCCAACATGTTGAGATTTATTATGTCCATTATTTGCAATTGAGAATTTCAATTTCTTGCAAATATAAATAAGAATCAATTCATCGTCTTAATTGAGCCATCAGCTTAATACGAGCACGAATTGACAAATGCAAAATTCTAAGTGACTTCTTCAAATTGATGTTTTGGGATCATAGGTAGTGTGCGGATCTAGTGCATTGCAGATTATCTTCACTACCATGATTGCTTTATCAAGTAATCTCCCATACATTTTTATTAAGTCATGACATAAGGCGCTAGAACTACGAGTATCTACTGATTTTATCAGATTATACTCTCTAGTGCTACGAGACGAACTCCAAAATTTCCTTGGAGATTATCTACAAAGTGTCAAACTTAACAATTTGAGGTTCTACACACTAATGTTTTCAAGCCAACATTTTGAATCTTTATTAATTTTGCAAAGTTCATTACAAATAACCATGATGGTTTTTGATTTACCAGTTATAAATTAATAATCTCTGGTTCACCCATGTAAGTAAATGATGGCCGAAAAGAATTTGAGGCATTCGCCCTCAATGGCCACAACTACCATACATGGGTCCATGGACATAAAGATCAGCCATGCATTTCGTGGAATAGTATGTGCAATCTAGGCCCTGAAGGATCCACCTTCGGCCGAAGTCACGCCGCCAATAGAAGAGAAAAGGTGTGTTGTCTTGTAGATCATAAGACATCATACATGCAGATCATAAGGGTTGTGAAAGGCATGGCAGAGCACAAGTTTGAAAAAAACTAAGCTTTGCGACGAGTGTGGATGCTACACGCATATCACGCAGGAATGCCACAGCCCACAACATCTGGTTTTTTCTATATCAACAAACGCTGGAATGCAAATAACCTTAAGGGAAAAGTTTGAAGCTCTAGCGGTCACAGGACCCTATGGGCACGAAGAACATGATCATTGAGTATGCCTCAACTGACATGTTTGGAGACTTTAACTAGTCCCATTATCTCCATAGTGAATGATCTATTCATGTCCATTTTTGGTGTTGTAATAGAACATATATATTGTATTTCACAATATATTGTATCATCACTCTTGTATGAATAATATTAAATTTCTTCTATATATTTGATAAAGATTTCCATAATGGAAACTCTCTAATTCGATATATAGATTTCTACGGGATTCAATCCAATGGATGAGGAACAAGTATTTGAAAAGGTACCCTCTCTATTGTTTGGATTGTACTACACGTACATCCAACCTATAGCACATGTTACCCATCGGTCATGATTTGCATGAAGCTAAGTTTCCTAAATAATTGGATATTGTGTAGCTTATTTTGAGGTTCTCATATACCTCAATATCAAAGCTGGATCACTGAAGTCCCTCGATCAAATGCATTCGAGGTGATATTTGTGGCCTCTTCCAACCATAGTGTGGACTAAAAATGAATTATAATCAATTCAAATGGACAATGATGCAAAATTCTCTTCATGTGCCTCCAATAATTATTGCATGGCTTTTGAAGATTGGAGTTCAACACTTTGCCACATATGTCCATACACAAAAGGTTTGGTTGAATATCTGAGCAAGAGGATCGGGCTCGTTGCATGACCTTTGTTAATTAGTTGAAATTTTATCAACTTCACTTTGGAGTCAAGCGGCTTTACACACCCTTGACTAACTAACTGCATATCGCAGAACTTCCCCTCTGCAATTGATACGTGGAAATCCTCCGAGCATTTCCCATTTGCGTAAGTTCGGAATCGCTTCACGCGTACCGATCTCACCACCGCGTCGTACATCATAGGCCCACAAATTAGGGATCTATGTGGGGTACAGATCTCCGTCGATCACTAAGTACCTTGAACTCCTCATAAGAGATTTATTCATAGCCTCGTACGTTGATTGCAAATATTGAAGGATGCATATTTCCAGGCATTAGGGGGAGATTTCAAGTACCAAATAGAATGCCAGGAAATCATTTGGAACTCCACGTTCCTCCTCATGTCCACGTACTCAAGAATATGGACTATACGTCTAGGATTCACAAATTTGCAACAATTCAAAAATAACCTGCCAGATTCATTTACTGATCTCAAAGGTGTTATATAATCCTTTAATCCGGCTAGAAATGTGCCCGAAAGAGTGAAGGTACCAATAAAAACCACTCAACTACCTATTTCTTAAAAGAGGGGGAGTAGTACGGCTTCTAACCAGGATCTAGCTTCCTACAAGCAACAAGGAAAGATGAGGAGAAATCCTCTGATTCAGTAAATACATATCAACCTAGCGTTGATAAACACCTGATGGGTAGTATACACCCAGTGGAAGGGAAACCTCCACAACCCAGCTTCAGCGTGCACACACTGGCTGGGACATCGGAACATCCAAACTCACTCGTATTGGGAAATCACGAAGAGTCATCATGGGTGCTTGGGAGATTTCCTCCAACTATATTGATTCTGGAGAATCATATGATTAAAGCCTACAAATGTCGACAATATTTCTCTTGTATGATTGCAAACATCCTTCATAATAATTCAGATCCAAAGACCATGGCCATGGCAGAGTGTAAACCACTTGCTTGGACTGAAACAATCAAAGGATGCAATCCAAGCAGAATTAGCCTCGCTCCTCCAAATGAATTCCCTATGCGGTTCAATATGTTCTCTTCCAGCAACGGAATGAGATAACAAGGTGGTGAGAAAAGCAAGGCTTGTAGCACAATGTCGGATTTACGCAGAGATCCGAGACCTAATCTCCAGAAGTGAGTGGAATCCTATTTCCGATACATTATATCATTGGCAATACAAAATCATCTATCTATGCAGTTGATAGATGTAGTGACTACATATCGATGTGGATCACTAGATTTGGACATGTATGGTTCCCGATGGAATC
Organism: Lolium rigidum; assembly: GCF_022539505.1. Classification (NCBI taxonomy): domain Eukaryota; kingdom Viridiplantae; phylum Streptophyta; class Magnoliopsida; order Poales; family Poaceae; genus Lolium; species Lolium rigidum. The sequence goes on along the minus strand of NC_061510.1, from coordinate 708,640 downwards.
ACAATCCGAATCGAAATGCAAATGCAACATGTATTGTGTAAAATCAATAATTAGGCTCAGTTCTTTTGGTGGCTTCTCCGAGAAGCTGCCCTCCCCTAGCTTCCTAGAGAAGCCGCTCCAAAAATTTAGGGAGGCTTCCAGACTAGTCTAGGAAAGATCATTTCGGAAGCCTTTCTAAATTTTGGGGGCGGCTTTCCCAGGAAGCTGGGGGAGGGCAGCTTCTCAGAGAAGCCGCCAAAAGAACTGAGCCTAAGTCACAACATGGCTTATTGTTGTTGGTATATTTTGGTACAACCGATGTAGTGAGTTCCTTATACACAAGGATTACTCCTACAATGATGATTACCCATGTGTGTTTGTCATACACAAGGATTACTCTTGCAATGACGAAGCGCGTGATCATCTTAAAGACGGAATTGAGCTGAAGGATTTGGTGAAACCCAAATAGTGCTTTGATATTACAAGTTGAGCTACTTCACTCAATTATTATGGTACACCAAGTTGCCTATATTATAAATATTGGAGAAACTTAAAATGGACAAGTCATATCCATCTCCCATGCCGGTTGTTCGATCTCTAGACGTAGAGAAAGATTCACTCAAACCACGGGATGATGTAGAAGGGATGTTGGGACTTGAAGTTCCATATCTCAGTGCCATTGGACCCACCAACACAATTGGTTGGAATCAAGAATATATTTCGATATCTCCAAAGCACCACACATTACTTGATCTATTCTTGTAATTTCAAAGAAATCTGAACTCCAATATCATCAGGATACACTGATAGTGGCTACTTGTATAATCCCGACAATGTGTACCAACTTGGTAGAATTGACACTCTGGTGACTACACCTACAAATCATTCTAAAATACAAGGCCTCGTATACACGTGTAGCTTTATGGAATGATAAACCACATACATCAGTCATGTGGTATTGGTTCCCTTGAACCATCAATTATTATCTACACAGATAATGTTGCTTGTGTTGCATGGATGCAAACATGATAAATCAAGAGCAATATCACTAAGCATATTGCCTCTAGATTGTTTTATCTCCATGAACTTCAGAAGGGTTGGGGAATAAACATCTTGCAAGTCAAATCACACAATAATGTTGTTGGTTTGTTCACCAAGTCTCTACCAACTTCAACATTCCAGAAGTATTTTATGGAATTGGTATGCGACGGCTTCCAAATGGGCAAGAATCGGGGGGAGTACCTTCCTGAATCAATCATGTTCAAAGCATCATATTACACTCTTTTTCCCTTTATGAGTTTACTATACAGGTTCTCATCAAAGTTTTTAATGAGATAATATCAACACAAGATAATATGTCATATTTTCAGTTTTCCCCACCGGGGTTTTTAGGAAAGTATATACGACATATATTGTTCTCTAAACTCTATGGATTTTTCCCTTTTACAAGGTTTTTCTCATATCAAGTTAACAAAGAGATAATACAAATTATATGATGTGTCATTTTCTCCTTATTTTCCCACTGGGTTTCGAAGGAGTTTTAACAGCATATGCAACCATTATATGTTGCACCATTTTCTCTTTATTTTCCCACTGGGTTTAAAGGAGTTTTAGCAACATATCATACACCCTACTCTCCTCATATTTTTCCCATAGGGTTTTTGGAGGAGATGATTCCAAAGATGATCGATCGCAAGGTCAAGGAAGGATTAGGGGGAGTGTTAGGAATTAATAGGTTAATTAAAGGGATAATCCTCCCTCTTGTAATTATCTATGACGGTTGCTTCGCCAACAGTCGCGGCCCTCCTCGCACCCTCTCGAACAGACGCGACTCTTACTCGTGTCCCTTCCCAGTGTATATATACTCAAAATCATCAATGAAAAGTAACAGTTGAATCATTTGTTGTCTCTCTCGTTTGCTTCTCGATATTACTTTCAACAACGCTAAACCAGATATAGCTTTGAGCCACACTCAAAATTGATAAGGCGGCAGTTTTGAGTCACACTCAAAATTGATGGGAAAACGCTTGCTTTCGGGCGACCGATCCGTGCCAACGATCGGTCCCTTACTCGCTCGCTCGTCCGGTGGCCTGCCAGTAGTATTTCGCACAGGCCCATTAGCCCATAAACACTCCCTGCTGCGATTTTAGCCCATGCAAGCAAAGCAGCCATCGCAACCCATGCAAGCAAAGCAGCCATCGCAGCCCATGCAAGCAAAGCAGCCAGCGTCATTCTAGCTTCGTCATGCCGCACGTAATACGTTCGTTAGTTTTGTAACAATTGCGTATAAAATTTATAAAGAAAGCACGTTAGAGATGTTGTAATGTTTACCTGGGCGTTTGCCATAAATTGTTTTGTTGTAATCGCCTATAATTTTTGGTAAAATAGTTGATGATTTTTATTGTAATTAAATATATAGAAAACGTGTTATTGTTTAACCAATTTTTCATAGTCACGAACACATATTTTTTTGTTGTTATAGCTTTTGATTTTTTATTGTAATTGTTGTCGATTTTTGTTGTAAACCAACATGTAGAAAAGTAGTTGTTAATTATCCACTTTTTTATAACTTTTACATTTTGAAATTTTGTTGTGAATATTTTGTTGTAATAGTATATATTTTTTGTAAGCGGGGTGAGGATTTTGTTGTAATACTCGTTATGACTCAGATCCGTCGTCGGGTGACATTTTTGTTGTAAATATTGAGGATGTCGGGTCCAAAGGGATATAACTTTTCAGTTTAACTGGGAAGAGAAGGACTGCGGGTTGAGTTTCCAAAAAATAGGGGGCAAAACGTAAAAGTTACATTATGGTTGATTCTGGACGTTGGATCTCGATCGGACGGAGCGGAGGACGACCGATTTTTCTCTCTTTTTCAGGTGACCGACGCTCAGCGTCGCCCAAATTGATAAGGGGCAGTGTCTTCTATCAAAGCATGTTGGCTCCCACATACAGTTAGGTCATAAGACATGCCTTTCCATGTGTCCAAATCATTTTGCCTCACGATATTGGTGATAAGCTGGCTACCGTAGGATTCCATAGTGGTTTGAGTGCGCCAACGTGGCATTTCTGTACAAAGTGTAGAACGACCATCCTAGGTTTGACCCTACAAATCTGGCTGACATTGTCGCCATAGCGACTTCATCAAGGTGTGTGGTGCGGCATCAGAGGTAATTCTTATATCTGAATCGAATTAAGTCAAAGTATCTCAAGAAAAATAAAGTGTGCAGATATCTACAGGATTAACATATGATCTGCTATGTCAACTTGAAGATTTTTATGATCTGTACATGCCCAGATAACGATGAAACTCCAATGTATGATTGTGAATCGAAGAGCAGATGATACAAGATTCTAAGCAGAGTACACAAAAAATACAGTGAAATTTTTTGACAATTTTTGCAGCTATGATCTTCTTTTCCATGCCAATTCACAATACAGAGAGGATTGAAATGGATAATACAAATAACCGACTCGTAGCTGTGGAAAACCTTTCCGGAGGCTAAAAAGACCACGAGCTTTTCCAAAAGCAGCTCACGATCCTGACCAGGGGCATCCGACCCCTGGCAATTTCAATATAAAATTGAGCTCCCAAAAAAAGGGAGACCAAATTGAAGAAAGAACCAATCAATCAAACGGAGGACCTAACCAGAAATATCAAATTGATCTACAATTACCCTGACCAGACTAGATTTGATTTGTAGGGAAAAAAATGGCATGCATATGTACATGATCTTTTCACAGGTCGAGTGGGGAAAGGAATGTGGAAGAGATTCGCAAGCAGGAAGGACCACCCGTTTAATCCTTTCTTTGGTGTAGGAAGGTAAAGCCAGAGTTCTCCCGTATCAATGGTGGCATATCAACATCCGTTACCTCGATTTCTGTCATTGACTTTGAGATGTCATCCACCGAAAACGGAATGCTGTGGTTTGAAGTATCATGGACAATGTTAGATCAGAGACATGAAATAACTGTGATAAACTAATTGCTGAACCTGGACCAGAAAATAACCTTGAATCATCATCCAACAAGAAAGAACTGCTCACTGCATTGTTCGAGTCTTCTGTCATCATTATTCTCATACTTGAGATGACCTACAATCATTTTGTTTCACCATTAAAACAGAACTATAGTGGTGAAGGAACACAGACCAGCAATTAAACTAACTATAACAAGCTTACCTCTGACGAAACTGTGTGGGTGCCATACTTGTCATCCCAATACATTGTACTAATTCGATATAGCTGCTGTATGCTGAGGACCTGAAAGTTCCCCAAATATGTGACAATTCATAACCAACATATGTTTTAATGACTGGCAAAGCTTAACTGAGTCCAAATTCACTTACAGGGCACAAATCGTTGGTGATTTCTTTCAATGTTTTCTTTGGCTTTTGATGAATCACCTAATAGGACAAGTAAAACCCATTAGCTTATACGACTTCCACTCAGAGCGTCGCAAATAGAACTTCTAATCAGTATAGAAACACATACAAGGAATCCAACAGCCTGCCTAATATGCTTCAATTCTTCCCAGGAAGAACCTGCATACTATAGACCACATAAAATTAGCACACAAATTAAATATCACAACGGAAAAAAAAAATCACCAACCCCTACCTCTTCGGTGGCATAAATGCACCACTGCTCTAACTCAGCCAATCCAGCTTTGACATATTCTCCGTTGCTAAATGAACAGCACTCACGCCGGAGAAGCAGACTACAAGATATGGAATATCTTATAATACTAGTAGGAAGAAGTAAATGTACCGCTGATAGAGCAAGAGACATATCTTACCTATTGAACAACTGAACATTAATAAACGAAAATATCTGTGTGAACACCTTGCTGATTAAGAACGAAGGGACCTGTGCATATCAATAAGTACATGTTAATGCATATTCTCCCTCGAAATTAGTATTTCCATTTATAGTTTTAGGTTACATACATAATTGGCTTTCAGAATATTCAGGTAGTTTGTTAATATTTTCACAATACTCTGCCAATGTGCGATCAGAGTTTGTTGGGCCAAGGCATTGGCTTGGGAACGAGATCCTTTTATCAGACTTGCACGAGATGTTCTTGGTGCCTGCAAGCAAGTGAAAGTAAAAATAAAGCCTGAAGTCTTCTCTTATTCTGTGAAATAAAATGAATTCTAGAGTCAACAATCATACCTGGATGCAAAGACCGAGCAATGGAGATATTTCTTTCTTCAGATTATCTCTAATCATTCCATAGATCTTCTCAAGGAAGGCCGTAAGCTGCTGCTTGAAAAGCAGAGCAGGATACTTGGCTTCAACTTGACGGAGATCACCTAGTCCTCCAATCAAACGACTACCAAGAAAAGGCCGCGCAGCACTTTGTGGTGAAGCTCGAATTCCCTTGTGTTTCCAGCAGTGATGAAATTAAGAATTTCTCAGATTATAAAATAGAACGTGAGAAGCAAAGAGTTGGATAGGAGAAAGATGTTTTTTACCGAAAAAACCCTCCCAAATGATGCAGCAGTTGACCTTCGCCTCTGAGGAGTGAGTCCAGCTGCTCCAGTTGTTTTCAGTGTCCGTTGTAGTAGCAGCAGTAATGTGGATGAATTGGAGAGCCAATATGCTAACTTGTCGTTATTGTCCTGGACCTTTGGAAAGGAAGAATTCAAACTTGACTATATAGTGCTATAGCAATACAAAACAACATGGAAAATGAGAATATAAATCTGTGTTCTTGCGGCATTTTAAAATTTCAATATTTGTTACTACTGCTTTTACTTAATATATGTGTTACTCAAGATCCATCGTGAAGGCCTAAGATATCAAATCATGATTACATCAAACTAAACAAAGTTTGAATGTATTTCTGACAAAAAGTGATGAGTATGACCTACCTCTATAGCAGTGCCAATTGTTTGAATAATACGGTCAAAAACACCAGTTCTTTCAACTTCAAATGATCTCCAGTGCAGAAGGCACCTGTATATAACGCAAGCTGCAATAGCCCTACCACTGGAGAATCCCAGATCTTGTGATACACACTTGATTAGTAGGTCCTGGTTTTCCTGGAGCATAAAATTTCGATATAGAAAGTTAATTACAAAACTCATATATGATGAAAAGGAGATCTCGTTAGAATGACACAAATGATACAATTTCCGGATCAAACAAAAAAAGGTGCATAACTTTCTTTCGAGGCGAAAGATGGAACAAACAAAGTAGTCAACAAATAGCATACCTGTTGCTTCTCATTAAGTGATTTTTGAGGCTTCTCTTCAGCTTCCAGCTCTTTGAGACTCAGTGGGATGGGGGTTACATCCTGCACAAAGATGTCATACAGAGGAGTTATTTATCATGTCAATTACGCACTTATTTGTAAGTCATGTGTATGGCCATGTTCTTTCCACTTACTGGTGATGATTTCACCTCCACATTTGGAGCATTCCCATTCTCCGGAGTTCTCAGCTAATATAGTCAGTCAATTTGAAATATTAGGTCATTATTATGAATATATAATATATTTGTACAGAATACAAGTACGACGGACATGACATACTTGGAAAGGAGACTTAGGATATGCAGCTAATGCTTTTGCAGTAGGAGAAATTGCAACAGCCTGCTGACGAAGCACCTTGTTCTCAGACTCCATGTTAGTTGCTTTCTCTTCCAGCCTGTTTACATATGCATGATAATAATATTAAATATTTATCTATGCAGAATAAAACATACTGTGTTAAAATGCTAATAAAGTATAAATGGAGGCATCCTCCTTAACAAGCAAACAGTAAATCAAAATTACAACAATTACTGGTAGTTTTATTTGGATTGCACCTCTGGGCAGTATCTTGAAGTTGCTCGATCTTTTTCTCAGCGGCTTCGAATTTCTTCATTAGTTCTTCATTTCTCCGTTCAGCTTCAGCATGTTCTTTCTTTGCAGTCTCCGTCGCTTGCCTTTCAGTTTGGAGCAAAGCCTGTGAAATCAAAATCCAGCATAAGTTTGACTTTATGATAAAACAAACAAAAGTTTCTGAATTTCAACCCTGTGTCGTCCTTCAGTTTATAATCACTATAGAATCTTAGCATTTGACAGGCAGCAGAACTCTCGCTTTTTTTCTCCAGGGTAAATAGAGACAGGTGACAACATTTGTTCGGATGAACATATGGTAAGCACAAGGTGGGACAATCTTATAGAGTAAAGCAGAGTGTCAGGTTCAAATGAAGGTAGAGTTTAATATTGCTGTCAACGAAATGTCGTACATAACCATTAAAAAAAACTTATGTATGACCTTGCTTCCAAAACATTACGCATAGGGTTATGTTATGTTGCGCACTGACTCTGCATAATTGTTTATAACCAAGTACTCCCTCTATCAAAAATGTGTGAGGTTTTGGACATGTCTTCGGTCAAACTTTTAAAGCTTTGACTATGAGTACCATTTTAATTATTAGGATCAGAAATCTGAAAATCATATGTATACATTTTTCACAGAAAATACTTCTAGAATATCAGTATTCTTTTGGTTTTATAAATATATTCAACAGAAATTAGTGGTCAGTCACATCTTCAAGACCATGTCGATGTCCAAAACGTCATCTATTTGTGATATGGAGGGAGTGCCAGATAAATAAAAATAACTACATGAGACGTGTACAAATGATTCAGCTGTTACCATACCTTCAGTTCATCAACTTCAGCTGTTAGAGAGTTAATTTTTTCAGTGTCTTCGATCAATACAGGAGTCTCTTTGATTACTGGAGGTGCTTCTTCAATTGCCTTTCTGGCTGCCTCCCTTTCCTTAACTACCATGGCCTTTGCTTCGTCAACTTGCAGCTGTATATCACGCACTGTTTCCTGCAGCTTAGCAATTTCCTGAGCTTTTGCTTCGTCAAGGTCAGTCTGCAAAAATGAACACCAAGCATAAACGTCCATATTACTAAAGTCCAAAGAGGTCACCAGTACTAGTACTAGGGCTCAAATGAACGAATCACAGGTACCCTTAATCGCTTCTCTAGTCCCAAGCGCCATGTTAACTCTTCAACACGCTTCTCAAGCTTATCCTTGGCCTCTTTAAGGGCCCCTGTTTCTCTCGCAGCCTGCAGAAGGTTCATGAATAACACAGAAATGGCACATGGGTCATGGTAAAGAACATTGGAGGAATGCAAAGGGTAGGGTATTACCATCTTGAGATTTCTGAGCTCTCTTCTTGCAATCCTTTGTCTCCAGGCACACTGGTAAGTAAGAGCTGCTCTCTGCAGATTCCTATAATGTGAATAGTCTCTGTGGCAACGCCATCGAGCCTGCATTCAAAATGTGATATCACAAGTTGAGTTTATATAATGAGTCATGGTAGAGAATAGTGAAGTTTCAGAGATTTGATGGAGCTCAGGGTATAGAATGCTTAGTAAAAAGATGAATATATTGAGAATTTGATTAAAGCAGGACATACTTGGATATGGACAGCTGCTTTAGTTTCCTTTCTGAATCTGAATTCTTTGCGAGCAGACATGGCCCTTAAGCCTGTCTGCAGCGTGACTGCAGCTGATTGCAGTAGTAAATAAGATTCGCGTGCTTTGTGACGACGCACATTCTTTTGTATTTTCACTGCTGCTGCTTCTCGCCTCATGCACTCGTACAAATTACGAACCAACGTCCCTGGGTTACAACACAGGAAAGGATGAGCACATGAAATCTGTAGAATACTACAACAACTGCATTAGAAGATATGACATCACGATCAGTCTGCCTGCATGGACCATCGGCCAGCAGATCGACACATTAAGCTGTGCGCATACACACAGAGAAGCCAATACCTCTAACGAAAGATTGTAGACGTGTTGCTGATCTTTTAACCAAAACAAACTGTTTCCGTGCAATATATGTACGCATTAATCTCTGTATAATTCTTGCTGCTTTTCCTAACACTTCTGTCCTTCGTGCATCCAGATCAGCCATCTGTCCAGCTCTCAGAAACACCTTTGTTTTCCCTATCTGGAAATCAACCAAATAGACTACATAAGAATTAAGAGCGACACAATTCTACTTCCAATTTTTTTTACATTAAATGATTAAGTTTGCTGAATTTGCAAGTACACAAGCAACAGTATTAAACTGAAAAGAAGAAATGGCTAGTAATGTTGAGAGATGGGTGGTTCATCCAACATTCCAACACCCATGTGCTGCAATCCACATCTGGAAGATGGAAGCAGCTCCTGAGGCGCCCTCTTTTTTTTTTATAGATGTCAAGACGTCACAGATAGGACAGTAGATAAGAATCACAAAATAAACATCTCACATATTGTTTTGGGAGTTCGGTTTCGGGGTTGTATGTAAAGACGTAAGAACGCCCAGTAATATGAAGAGATACTATTTCAGTTCTCTGAAATCATTGTGTCGTGATAAATGTTCTTAGGTTCCTATCCTAATCTAAATGGTATTAAGCACCGCTTAGTCAAATGAAACAAGTGATTGGTCATAATACTGGTAACATATTTTTGACACCTTTACCCTAGGGGAATCCCTATGGTGCAAATTTACATATTAAAGGGAACGAATTAATACTGGTAACATGTCCTACCTGGTAGTTCTCCAGCCTCATTTTTTCCAGAATCTTTTGGCATGCAATCTTATCATCATTGCTGATCATAGGAATATATAAATAAGTGACTAATTTGAAAGATAAAATAAATTATCAGAGGACTATTTTGGTTTCTGTGTAGGTTGCTTACCTTCCTTCTAGAAGTTCAGGGCCAAGAACACCAAAGCGATTAACAAATTCATAGAATGTTTTTCTTGTAGGGTATCCAGCACAGCTTATCCTGATAGCTTCAAGAACACCCTGCAAAGTCAGTATTAGTTCAACTGATGGTATGATAAGAATGATGAACGAGTATATTACACTTACTCCACATCGTAGTTGCTGTATAACATTTGTGTTCTCAAAAATGGCTGGCTTGAGGAGATTATTGGGCTTCACGCATCTAATATAATGGGGTTCAGTAGAGCTCAAGGTCTCCATGAGAGATTGAAGTTGCAGCTGAGGATCGTACAGAAAGAATACCAACAAAAAGTAAGTCAAGGGCACTACAAGGACTAAGGAGAATCACAAGATTTACTTTCTCTATTTGAAGTACTGAACCAAGATAAATCATAATTATTTGTAATTGTAACATGCTTACTAAAACAGTTAGTAAAGACTTAAGCACTCATTATAGTCACAAAGACAATACCAACTTTCTCATTGGCACTACTAAATACGTCTAAGAATATCATAATTTGGCGCACCTAAATACATGTAAACAAATATTTATGCAACTAACTTGGGACAGGACGAACTATGTAAGGGGACATGGCCAAGCCTAAAACAAGAGAGACCATAACATGGTTAGCATCTTTTAATAATGATTTGATGACAAAGTGATAGTGGCATCCATAGACTCTTCTAACGCTAAGAGAATGTATTGGCAACTGGTGCTTGATAAACTATACACTATTAGCTTCTAAAGGAGTGAGTTTCCTTTTAATGCCGTAAAGTTTTATACGGATGTGGTGAGCAGAATAAAATCAAGTACAGCTTCACCTTAAAACGTGAACCAATAGATGAAAATTTTGAAGACTTCGATGACTCTTCAGGGAGTGAAGGGAATAAACCAGCTACGAAAGGGCATGAAGAAGCATTCAACAAATCCTGATGTTCAGCCACTACATAATCTTTGTTCTTGTCTAAGAAATGATCAGCCTGGTATGTCACCTGTGGATGATACAAAAAAAATTGTCCAATTAGTATGGTACTGTACTTCTCTATATGACCACAATTTGATGAAGAAAGCTTACATCACCGGCATAATGGACGACTGTAAAGTCCGTACGTGAAAGCTTTGGTTTGACAAATCGCTTATTATTCTTAAATGTTGTGTACAGTTTCTGCGCAAATGTCTCATGTGTTGATCTTGGAAACATACTGTACACAGAAATATGGTAAACTTTGTAAGACACAAGATGTCAGATATCAGTTCAAATAATATGCAATCATACTAGATATCATAGCAATTGAAGCTATATATGTTGCTTGCAAGTGGGCTGGAATGGTAACAAGTTCCAAAACATACCATGCTTCATCCAGAAGTGCAATCAATCCGCCTTTCTGAAAATAGCAGAACACACGTTAGTGCTACTTTATAAAGAAAAATATAAACAGAATACTTACAATGAGCCAAAAAGCAACATGTTTGCTCTCGTTTCCGTTACTCGAATACTGAAAACTTGTTTAGACATCCCTTGGCTCGTAATAGAACTATTTTTCGACAAGGGGATACAAACGTCACAAGTTGCTAGTTTGTATAGGTCAATTAGCTACCTTATTACTTGTTGGATATGTATACTAGTTGAGCATCACAAAAAGGGGTTAATTCATCATATATCTCTAAATCTTAAGCACAAACCCTAATCAATCCATTTGACACCCCTTAAATCTTTTCAAGGTCTAAGTTTCACCCCTTAAACTCAACTCTTAACACCATTCACTTTACTCCCCTCAACCCCAACAGTGGTTTTATCTGACACAGGAAAGACGTGTCTGTTTTCAGTACATCACCCTTCAAGTAGTTATGCCACATGCGAAAGCTTTTGTACTAACAGCTTTGCAGCAGGCATGCTGTTGGGGAAAAGGTGCCCTGAGCTGGCACAGTCCATGTCAGTCAAAGCAAGCCTAAAACAATCTGGGGAACCAACCGAGGGGTGAAAGGTGAACAGTATTAAGAGTTTAAGCTGTGCTTTGTCTCGTTTTAGAATTAAGGGATGAAAGATGTACTTCGGAGAGTTGAGGAGCATAAAGCAGAATTTTCCTTTACATATGATGATATGAAACTTTATCGAACTGGCCAACTTCCAGATGTTGGAGCCTAAAGGGTTTCCAACTTACAGAACAAAAGTTCCTCTTCTAGCCAAAATTATGCTATCGTAAGTTCGCAACAAATATGTTTGTTATAAGATAACAAAGCAGAAGCAAAGCGTCGAGCAGACTATCTGCTGATCATGTCACCATAAGAACAATTAATTAGGTGATTCTCTTGTGGACTTTTCATTATTTACAGTGATGAACTGATGACGGCAAGAAAAGAGCCAATATAACCCCAGAGGAACAAACCGTCATATCCCAGACTACCACAGAATAAAAGGGGCTTCAGGGGAATTTCATCAATATTTATCTTTCGCCCACCAACTTCACAAGGAAAACTTAAATAACCTAAATAGCTCAACTTTTAGTCTCTATTTGCTTTCATAAGTTACATAATAAATACCTCGCATTTTGTGTGTCATGACATAGTATTAAAAAAATGAAGAATTATGTACCTTCTCAATCAAGTCTAAGACATCTTGATTGTCAACAAACTCTATGTAACTCCAGTTTATCTCCTCCCTGGTATATTCCTCTTGCTCCATTTTGAATACATGCTGCAAGACAACATCACAAGTTAAAACCAAGGTCAGAAATATCTACTTTTATGTTCTAGTTTGTAACTTTTGCGCCTTGTCGGCGCTCTTCTTCTACTACAGAATGACATGCAATTTGGTGTGTGTTCGAGAAAATAAAGAAATATCTAAGAATAAAAGCCACGGTCGAAACCAAATCCATGAAATACCTGGTTAAAATGTTGCTGCAGCTTTTCGTTTGTATAATTGATGCATAACTGTTCAAAACTGTTCAGAGGAATGCAGCCACTTGTTTTAGCAAATTCTGTGAAATGAATAATCCTACAATTCAGTGAAGTTGGAAAACACTAACCTGTTAATTTTGAAACTCTCAAACCCATAGATATCAAGAACTCCAATCAACTGTTTAGAGTTTGGGTCCTGACCGATGGAGACATTAATTTTTTCCACGATCCTGTCCATAGGTCACAGTAACAATGCAAAATGTCAAGATTCAAAAGTAGATAAAAATCTAATTGGAGTTTTCTGCCAAAGTATCATTACCAATCAAACAATCGGGAGTATACTGTTTTCGCTAATGCATCTCTGCTTGCAAGTGCAGACTCGGGATCAAGTGTTCTAGTAATAATTTCTTCAGGGGTAACTATTACTCGTGTAATCAGTGCCTTCTCCAAATTATTGCAATCACACCTGCAAGAAACTTTTGCAGTCATTGATCTGTGGTCACATAGAAAATGTAGAAAATAACAGGTACAGAATGTACTTTGAAGGGAGAAAATGTACTCACTCCAATAACTCTGCCGCAGTGTTAAGGTGAAACCTGGAGTTATCATCCTTAATCACAGATGAATCAACTTCTGTTCCCTTGGCAAAATTTATATTTCCAATATGAAGTACAGCTGCTACAACCCTGAATATAGCTTCCTGTAAAATAAATCAATAATGGTGTATGTCATTATTACTGAAACAGGTGTTCTCAATAGCTTCAGTATAATACGACACGGACCTGTTCTTCCTCATTGATTCCAACTATGTCCATGGCCCTCCTTGTTGCCAAATACTCTTCTGCATCATTAATTCCTTCAACCTCAATACAGCTTGACTGGTTGAGGTAATGAAAAGATCTAGCATCAGCCAACTTATACCTCTGAGTGTCCTGCAAGTTACAGGAATACATTGTAAGAAGTGGACCTTTTAGACTACATTGAATTATATATCCAAAAGGCAAATAGACAGGTAGTAATAGTTAGTCAGTGTGAAAACCTACCTCAGGTGGTGCAGCACAGAGAAAATAAAAACAATGATAATTTCTTTCCGGAGCATTTATTTGGCATACACGGGATCTTTCCAGCAAGTAAGTTCTGATAGCAGCTCCCGAGATTCGTCCAGTCTTGTCGAACTGAATCTCCACAAACTTGCCAAAGCGACTTCACCAAAAATTAGAAACCAATGAGAATGCCAAACAACCAGCTCGCGATATCCCAAAAAAAAGGAAGAAACAATTCCACAGAAGAAAAAATAACAATCGAGCAAATAGTTACCTTGAGTTATTGTTCCTCACAGTTTTTGCATTACCAAAAGCTTCAAGAACTGGGTTTGACTGAAATATTGTTGGGTATAAGACAATCACCATTGCATATGTTCTCCATTTGAAAGCCAAAATTAGTAAGAAAATAAAAAAGAAAGGTTGAAAGCTCTTGCCTCTAGAACTTGTTGCTCTACAGTTCGCCCTTCTACTCCAGATCGTCCACCTAAATGCGCTAGGTATCTCATAAGCATCTTCGTTGTTTCAGTCTTGCCAGCACCACTTTCACCACTGACCAATATAGAATTGTTTTTCCCTTCATTTATCATTTCCCTGGTTTCCCATATTAATAGATTGCATCAGGTAGGTATTGATATTGGGCCATGTATGAAAATGTATATGAATATTATAGAAAAATAATTCACCTATAAGCAACGTCTGCAATGGCAAAGACGTGAGGACTCAGTTCCCCAAAATCTGCACCCTTGTATTGTTCCATCATGTGGGTATCATAAAGATGTGGCAATCTTTGGAATGGGTTTATCGCAATCAAAATGCTACCAGTGTAAGTCTGAGAATGAAGCAGAATGGTTATCAGGTGTGGTGCAAGTTATACGATTTATACAATTGTACTCAGAGTAACATTTTTGACACAAAAGATAACATCTCACGTATATTTCGTTCAGTTCATAACGCGTAGCAAGATTCTGTAGAACACCAGGCTCGTGTAAGTATGATAATCTTGTCATATCGTCCACTCCTCCAGGTGGGGCTTCCATGTCCTTGGGGAAAACTTTTGATCTGTCCGTAGTAACCTATACAAAAGCACTGATGAAATACACCATTTTCTGCCACATAATAAATAAACCTAATGCTCTAGCCAAATCATGTGTAAGTAGTGACCAGGGCCGTAAGGTGCCTTTTTCTTAGATATAAACTGAGCAATGTAACACATTCAGAGGAGGTTAAGAAGGATATGCTAACTACTAAGAAAAAAAAGTCTAATTAATTCATAACAAGATAAAGATATGTGGAATGCATAAGAAATCAGAAACATTACCTTTTTCCCATTTGATGTCTGCACATGAACTTCGTTGTTTCTTATGCTGATAACCTCGCCATCTATCCATGCTAGAGTTGGGTCCTCTACCCAAACATGAGAACCAACAATGATGTTAGCCGGAGTTCCCTGCAAGTACCAATAATCAAAGAGTTGTCAAGGCATAACAGAACTATGAGTATGGCTGATCTACTCTGACTACCACAATCATTCTAGCGAACCGTGACATCTTGTTGAACTGTCATACACCTTTAGTGAGAGTATGGATAAGAAAATCATATTTTGAGTTGGTGCTGACTGTGCCAAGCATGAAACACTGAGGACTGGTGAATATGTTGTACTCCTGACTATGTTTCTGCAGCCCCCCCCCCCCCCGATGCGCTGCGGGCGAAAACATTGTGGATTGGTCCATCCTCTCTAAGGAAGATCTCTTCGGCGATCATGCTCACGGCTTGCTATATTTGGAAGAAATGCAATTAGGTGATCTTCGACGGCGAGCATCATGGCCAAGGCCTGATTATATCGGTGAAAGCAAGGTCAATGGGTCTTTCGCTGCTACTTAGCTCTTAAGGGTGTGGTGTTGTAAATTCAGGCGTGGCCCTTCTTAGGGTTTGTAAATAACTCTCTTCTATCAATGCATTGAAACACAAAGCTTTTTTGTGTTTTCTTGAAAAATATGGCGTCAGGCATAGTTGTTTTTCTCTACAACTCTAGATTTTGACACGGACTCAAACTCAGGACCCCTTGGATCAAATAGTCTAATACAATATTGAGTGTGACGCACGAGACATTTTTACCAAAAAGCTTAGCTTCTACAGAAAGGTGGGAAATACATTCATACTAAAACGGAGAGGTGGTGAACAATGGGGAATAGAGCTTATGGGAGACTGGGATCACGACTCACGAGAAGCTTGGCAAAGAAATAGCAGATGTCAACACATAGAAAAATGTCATTATAAGGTAAAAAAACACATAGAAAAATGTCATTATAAGGTAATATATTAAAACCTGTTTCCATTTCTGTGTCGCATTACCGCTGAAGAAATTTAGCTGCAAATGAAAGCTTGGGCTAATAATTTCTGTCATATTTCGCGGGAAATGACCATTTCGCTACAAAGTGAACTAAGAACAACGCCCCAGATTGATCACAGTACAAATAATTCCCCACCAAAGGATACTAGCTATCGCAGACTAGTACTAGAAGAAGCTCCTTTGAAAGTGGCTCACTAAACAAGTTAAGAAAGACTAAAATAGGTCCAAGGCAAGCTCAATACTTCTACCTAGTGTACTGTGAACTATGGCACGTCACGTAACATAAGTAAAAATAGGCTAGTAAATAAATTTATTAATTCCGATGTCCGAATCCTCGAGAACTCCTTCATATCACCCACAAGCCTTGAGGACCAATCGAAAACCTCGAACCCTAGCAACGATTATCCGATCCGCGGCCACTTGGAGCGAAGCGCACGGCAACTAAGCTAGTAATTAGGAAGGGAAAAGCTTAAACAAGTATACGATCCGGACAGTACCATGGGCAGATCAGGCTAGGACCGGAGTGGACCAGGAACCCTCAGCTCCAGTTGATGGATCCCGCCGCCGGAGAGGTCGGCGGCCGTCCCGCCAGCCAACTGGACTGGCTCCGCTCGGCCTCCTCCCCGCTTCGGTACCTACCCCTTTGCTTAGCTGGTTGCTGCGAGTTCTCGCCTTCCTCCGCCCCTTTCCCTTCTCTTGCACGCGATTCGCGCAGTTTGCTTCGCGATTGCTTGGACCACGTGCCCTCGGCGATGACGGCGCGGCGGCTTCGTGCGTCGCGACGGCGAGTTGGGGAGGGAGAGGGGGTGAGGGCCGAAATGGTAAATACGCGCTGTTTTAGTTTTCTTCCGTTTGAACAATCGAGGAATTCTGCTCTTGGTCCTGAAATGCGCTGTTTCCGGAGTCCGGACGGCTAGGCTGTTAAATATTTGCATTTATTTTTCTCCAAGGGCCTGTAGTTTAGTCAATTTTCTTGAAGGGACTCCTAGCAATTGCATCTTCATCCTCCATGCTTAACATCACCAAAAACGTGTAAATTAAAGCATTGTCTTATGCTGTCCCTGTGTTCACGTATACAAAGTTACAAGCTCCCCCCACTTACTTTCATTGAACCAAAGTTATATGCCGCAAAGAGTATATCATTGTATCTTTATTTGAATGAGGTTTCCAATTGTATATTTTTGTGGCATATGATTTATATTGTGGGGTCACTTTGATGATCAAATCGGGACTCAAACTACACGTAGGTGTCTAATGTATTTAGCGCTTCTAAATAAATATATACAAATTATTATTATTATTCCCGCTAAATCACCACGGCATCTTAAATAGCCGAGGTTGGTTCTGTTTTCTTTTGTCTTACATGTCGCATAGATAGCAAAATAGCAATTTGTCACAAGGGTTACCTTTTACATCTTCTCTAATAATAACTGAGACCATCTAGCAATGGAACCAATAAATAGACCATCTCTTAGTACAAGTAGGAGAAGGCAACCTACTATTTATTTCTTCCAGATACCTTCGGCTCAATGAGAAAACACTAGATCACACTTGAACATGGAAAGTTAATACCATTAGGCACAAAATTCATTTTCCTAGTTCGATGTCTCGTATGTTTTAGGATTTGTGCAAATATTCCAACGATAGAACACTCAAGTGTAATTTGGTTGCACACGGTTGATGTTTTCTCAGTCACTAGGACTCGTCGTGAGTAGAAAATAATTATTGTACCATAGATATAGGAGATAAATTTGTCATTAGCATGAACTGTCCAATTGTCGCTAGTACGATTAAATTGTCAAATGATGCACACACACATACTCCCTCCGATCATTTTTAATTGACTTTGATTTAGTATAACTTATATTAAATCCAAGTCAATTAAAAAGGATCAGAGGGAGTACTTGATATAAATAGGTTTAACAGAACTCGAGTGAAGAAAAACTAGGTTACACATGAGTACTAGGTAGCACAATAAAAAAAATTGCGACAATTTTTCTCTCGGTTCGAACCTTCCCCACTCTTCTTCTTTTCAATTTATACTTCCTCCGTTTATAATAACTTCGCGTTCTAGGTTTGGTCAAAGTCAAACTCTGTAAACTTTGATCAAATATTTACGAAAAAATATTGACATCTACAATATAAAATCTACTGCATTAGAATCATTATAAAATATATCTTCATAGTCTTCTTACAAGAAATTGACTAGATTTTACAGAGGATGACAAAAAGAGCACAGTGAACAAATAGTATAGCTCTCGCTGAAAGGGACGTTTAGCTGTGGTCCTGTCTTACGACACTGACCTCCAAAGGTTGCAAAGCCCAAAAACAAAGAAGCGGCTCGGGTGACTAAAGTTGCAATTTTGTGATCAGCTAGTGTACCAAAAAGCAACGATTTGCTTAATATTTTGCTCCCTGTTGTCCGTGTAGACGGCACGCTTTCGGTCACCAGCTCAGCAGCCGTCGCGGCTGCGTGCTGCGTTGGTTTCTCCCCATGACGAGATTGCCCCTCCGCGTGTTCGTGCGGCACAGGCTGCGCCTTCGGCAGGATGCGGCCAAGTCGGCGCCGGTCTGGCCGGTGGAGTCGGAAGCTGCTTTCCAGGTCGTCCCGCTACTTCTAGGCTGGCAGCGGGCCATACCAAACTACTACCGGCCTAGGGGCTTAGGGGCACAAGCGATATCCTCTCGCTGCCGGCATCGTGAATCCCTACAAAAATCGTGACGACATGCCAGTGCCAGATGCAACTGTCTACGTGAACGTCCATGGAGTCTTGGACGATTACCCTGTCGTGCACCTATAATTATGAAAAGTTTGGTGTACACGTAAGATAATCGAGGTGGCAGCTTGCACATGTGCTAAATCACGGGGTGATTAGTGAAAATCGATCTTAAAAAGACTTTTTTTTTAGAAATGGGGGAAATCCCCGGCCTCTGCATCCAAAGGATGCACACATCCTTTTATTGCATCAGATTGTTGACGTGTATAAAGTAGATTGCCTAGCCCTTTTCATCAGTTCAAACTTTTGGTTCAAGTGGCTAGTGCATGAAGCTTAACATGGTATCAGAGCCCAGGTCCCGAGTTCAAATCCTGGCTTTCACAATTTATTCTAAAAAAATCCCCGCAACCTTTTGCCGTGTGTATCCGGCCTCCCGCTGCCTCTTTCACGTGAGAGGGGGTGTTGACGTGCATAAAGTAGATTGTCTAGCTCTTTCCATCAGTTCGGACTTTTGGTTCAAGTGGCTAGTGCATGAAGCTTAACACAGATCTTAAAAAAACTTAAAAACCAATTGTTTGACCTGTTCTTGGGACGGGTGGAAAGGGAAACGGCAACGAATCCAAACCGCCACTGAACTTCACTATAACCGTTTCAGTCTCTGGATAAACTATGCACTCCAGATTTCTTCCTCACTCTTCCAACAATGAGTCAATGAACTTTATTTATAAGTAAACGTAGTCAGTATTACTTTGTTTATAAGTAAACGTAGTCAGTATCTTGCAAAAGTTTGTTTATAGAAAAAAATGGTACTCCCTCCGGTCTAATGCTTATCAAACAAGTAAGTGATTAACTAAAACTAATTTTCTCTTCAGTTTAAGGAAAACGCTGTTTGGATACTCCAACTGATTCATGGATTAGCAAAACTAATTTTCCATACATGCACAATTTCGCGTTTTTGGGAAAACGACTAATAGTAGTTTTTGCAAAAACTCGTTTCCTAGAAACCAAAATAGCCTCAGGATTATTCTTCTTTTCGTGAGTTCATGGTGGGCCGGAGTGCCACACACCCGCGCGACGTTGTTGCCGGCGAGGAGCTCACATGGACCGCGAGCGACATCGTTGCCGGCGAGGAGCTCACAGGTACTGCGGGGGACGTCGGAGGCTGGTGGCAGGCGCTACCGTGGCAGCGTTCACACGGACTGTGGAGGACCGGGGACGCCGGAGGTCGCCGTTGCCGGAGATGAGCACATACGGACTGCCAACGACGTCGAAGGTCGTCGCTGCCAGAGCGGCGATCACGGGTGCGACCTCGTTGTCGGCGAGGAGCTCAGAGGGACTGCGGCGACGTGGTTGTCGGCGAGGAGCTCACAGGGACAGCGGGGGCGTCGGAGGCAGACGCTACCGTGGCGGCGCTCACACGGACTGTCGAGGACCGGGGACGCCGGAGGCCGCCATTGCCAGTGATGAGCACACACGGACTGTCGAGGACGTCAAAGGTCGTCGCTGCCAGACCAGCGCTCACATGGACTGCGCGGGACGTCGGAGGCTGCTGCTGCCGGAGGTGAGATCACATGGACTGCGGAGGACGCCGGAGGCCAGAGCTAATGGGGACGACGTCGGCGGCCGACGCTGCCGTACCAGAGCTCACACCGAAGACGTCCCAATAGCTATGAGTTGATCTAGCTATCACCGTCTCTTGAACAGTCGTTGAGGACGAAGAAGACAACAACCAAAGGACGCCATTAGCCCATTAATCATGGTGTTCGACTACCAATGACAAGCTCGTAGCAGCGCCTAAACCGTGTGCACTAGTCAAGGTCCTCGTTCTCGTCGGGTGGCAGTCGAACCCCTTGCCGAGTACGCTTGTTAACCTTGAGTACATCAGCGAGCCACGCTGCTTATGGTTGGAGAGAGGAGAGTCGGGGAAGGAGTCCAAACAAAGTATCTTGTAATCCAGTTTAACAAAATAACAACTTAAAAGTGGTTTTCCTAAATTTCCTCCTAAAACCCGTTTTACTAAAACTTGCTCCAAATACCTGCTATCCAAACAACCACATAATGTTTTTTTGTTTTCTGTCAGAAAATAAGGCGCATGCAAAGCCAGGTGCGGGAGTACAGCTATTCTCCCCAAACTGCTTATTTTTCTCGTTCTCGGCTCCTCAAAACTCGCCAACGGTTAAACCTCATGATCATCACCACTGGCAGCTCCATGACCGCCACTGACACAGCTCCACGTTCAGCACAAGCATGTGTGCCTCTTGCGCGAACATGGCGCCCACCGGCAACACCTCTTCCGCGACCACCTCCACGACCACCACGAGCACCAGGAGCTCCACGTCCAACACCCGCCGCTGCTCGAGTTGCCTCCATCCACTCCTACAATCTTGATCTCAACTGTGAGATTTGGGACTGCTCCGTCAGAAACCAATCTTACCAATGAATGATGAACTGATTCCTTTCTGGTTGGGCAACAAATTTATTTATCGCATTACTCATGGGGATAGTCATTGGTTGGTTGCACATATGTGAGGTTTTTTATGTGCGCTTGTCGTGGTATCGTCACGGCATATGCCATGGGATGGCTAAAGTCGGGTGGTTCCGGCCTTGGCCTACGGGGGTCTCCGGATGCGGGTATGAGCACGAGCGACATAGCAACGTACCCAGGTTCGGGGCTCTCGTATGGAGGTAACACCCCTACTCCTGCTCTAGAGTGTATACGATGTATGAGACAGTACAATGGTGCTCCTTGAGCTATATCCGGCTTGAGAGAGGGCTCGAGGTAGACGAAGACCTCCCCCGAGCGGTGCTAAGTTTGAATGAGTAAGGATGGATCGATCGTCCCGTGCAAGGGGGTGCTGGTCCAGCTTATATAGTGCCTGGAACATTACAAAGAAGTCCCTATAGCCTAAGGTGCCGGCTCCGCCAGCTCCGGCTTGATCGCGGCTTCCCGAGGCGCCCGGGGCCCCCCGGCTGGCGCCACGTCTCGTCCTTCCTGTCATTGGTTGGTTGCATATATGTGAGGTTTTTTATGTGTGCTACTTGAAGAAAATCTTAACTAGGCGTGTTTGGCACCAATGCCAAGCAGGCTCGTTGGGTGCAAAGATACTTTGGTTAGATACGCAAGGTGTTAAACTAGGTGCGCAAAGTACTCAAAGAAGTGTGAAGCCAGGCCCCATGGAAAAACAAGTCAGATGTTTTTTTAAGAGCTAGGCCTCAGCGTGCGAGGATAATTTGTGTGTCACCACCGATGGAGATGGATGGAGCTGAAATATCTCGGCACGGTTTGGCACCAGAGCTAACCTAGGTTTTTGGCATCACAAACCTAGATGGATGGGCGTGGAATGTAGATCTTTGGCATCAACAGCAACATGGCCATAGATTTGGGATTACCTTCGACCCGATTTTGGATTCTAGTAAAAGCTCTTCTTTCTTATAGACCTAGGTTTATCAAACAAGTAAGTGATTAACTCAGAAATGTGATTCTTGCAAGTTCTTGTTAGCTTGTAACGTTTTTATTTCTCAGACCAACACAATTATTATCTGTTGCCATTTTATCGTTGCAGAGAAATAGGCAAGGGCAAAGGTTTAGATATCATAAGATATAAATGAGCTCAATTAGTGACAAATCTACTTATGGTAACATTGGTGTAAGCCAGTGATGGATCCTTGTAACACTACAATTTACTACCGTAGAAATATGGATTCAATTGTCCAAACATTGGCCCTACTCCGTCTTGCGAGAATGTCTTGATTATTAAGGTAAATTAGACTAACGCATTAGCATTTTGTGACATCAAAGTTATCCGCAAAGAGTTACTTCTAGCTAATGTACTCCCCTTATTGTCACGGGTTTCTCGTGTAGCCTTCCACTCTCCTCTGCTCGTGCCTCCACCTTGATTATTTTTGGGGTCTTGGATACCTGAAAACATAGAGGGTCAATTACACCAATAATTCCATTTCAAAGTTTACGTGTGATGTTTTGTCCTTTAACCCAAGAGGAATACTCACACATCACAATAAGATCAATAATATTAAAATTTATAGAAGACGATACTTTAACATGAATGCTTGATAGCCGTACAATGTCACCAATGTAGAAGGAATTGAGAATATATACAAGTGTTTATGGCAATAAAGATAACTACGAGGTGGCTATGGAGATGATTGGCGAGTTGGTCGTAGTCAGGGATGGAGCTGCCTTATGTGCATTGGGGTCAGCTAACCCCAATGAAAGGTACTAAGATTTATCTATAGAGTATGACACCATTGCAATAGAGAGAATATAAAGCTGACCCCAACGACATTTTCTTCTAGCTTCGTCCCTGGTTGTGGCGGCAAAGCTTTAGCATGTTCTAGGTGATGCAACTCCTCGCTGGAGGCTGCCCCCTCTCCTTTGTAAAGTGCAAAGGATGAGGCAAGAGTTTTGGAGCGTCTGATGTGGATTTGGCATGGGCCCCTTCATGGAAGTCATCAGGGATGAGATCATGGATGCAATGACACATGGTACATGCGTCGGTATGAACAGGTGTGCCCATACCACGCCTCGTTAAAGTATCTGCCAATTTAATTTTGTTCCATGTTGACTTACGGCTTCTCCCCATGTTGTGATACTTCCCATATTTGCTCGGGTTTCATCATTAATACGTCCATTTTTGCAAGTATTTTTTTGCATATCTTTGCAACTATTGATGATTAGTGGCAGGTAAAAGGAATAATCTCATATCCGAGAATTATCCGGTTTAAACGAGGATATAAATGAATGTAGAATCCACTCATCAATCTCCGCCACCAACTAGTTGCATTTGTCTATGGTGCTAACACATCCCACCCGTCCCCACCATGCGATCCTCCCTTTATCTCTGGCACCGGCTCATTGCCCTTGTCTTCCATGGCATCAGTAAGCGCCCCTAACCACCCCCTCCACACCACCACCGTTAGGTTGTTAGGTAAGACGTAGAGTCGATTTCACCAATACTTATATAACATTAGTTTCATTAGGATGCATGGATGAAACCTATCTTATAGGTTGCAACACTCATGATTGTGATTGAGGCTTGGCTTCTTTTAGTCCACAAGAGAGTTGTTCGACGTAATGTCTATGTTATGATCAGATCCAATCTTGCCACGAGATATGGAGGGGAAATCAAATCTAACATGCATCTACAACTGCAATGATGTAGATCCTGTAAACATACTTTAGATGAAAGCCCCTTTTATCCATTCATAAGATCCAATGAGATAGTGTCGTGATATTGCACGCAAGTCTTGTTTGCAATTGTAGATCTTAGATGAGAGATGACCAAGGCACCCGCTGGTGAAACTCTATTGAAGATACGAGGTAGCCCAAGATGGTATCTATATTTCAAGATGAACAGTCGTAACTATTACTTCATGGCATCACATGATTATATTGATCTAAAACATAAATGTGTGTTCATGTCGTTACATGGGGTGTCTGGATCACAGGTTACAACATTCAGGGGTAGGAAGCACTCACTAGCTAGAATGCGCTTGTTGGTGTTGATTTTTATCCCAAGCTCATATATTTCTTAGCTATCTAGGAAAGATCAACCCATGATGCAAGCATTCTTGTTGATAGCATTGGTTGACCCTATGGGATAAATGTCCCTAAAAGTAAGTTTTACCCTTAAGGTGATGGATGTGCACGTCAGCCTGACATTTTGCCACCCTTCAAGAAAACCAGGTACCATCTTAATGAGTTCATATTCTTTGACATCCAAAGATATGTTCAATCTCATATACTCTAGCTATAGTTACGGTTGAGACGACATTTGTTGCATTGAAGACTACATTTTAAGATACATTATTATAATCTCTTTCTTCTTCCCTACCCAAGTTAAGCTTGTTCTTGCATGTTCCATTTTTCACAGCTAGATCTTATTGTTTGGGCTTGATGAGTATGTGTTGGAAGAGGCATGATGAGTGTTAAACACTCATATTTATCGCCTTCTAAACCTTATATTATTCATTGAAACGATGATAATACCTCTTTGGACCCGCTATTAATCTATAATTGTTGCATAGATGTGCAAATCCTTGTATTTATTTATTTCTATACAGAAATGGGCATTTTATGAAGGAGATCATAGGTAATTAAAGGAGGATTACACTTCAAGAACTTTGCCAAGTCAAGAAGCCCACAAAAGCGCATCGTTAGAGACTTAACGACCAGCAGTACGGTCACCCCCACCAATACCGTATGATCGTACCACATGTCGGTGGCTTCGCCTCGTCAAACCAAGTATTTAACATGAAGGGACCTAGGTCATCGGAGATAGAGAGCACCACTAAAACTCCATTCTTCCGCCACAAGTCATATCTCCATCAACGTGGAAGCTTCATCACCGCCATGATCATCTCCATCACCATCCCCACTCCTCTCTACTTTTATAATCTTGATTCCATCGCAGATAGTGGCATTGTAAGAATATTACTATTCAAGATCCTTAATACATTGTTTATGATTGTTGATCTAATCATGTGTGAGTAGTCCTCACGGGATAAAGACTGTGGCCTAGTGATGGTGCTCCGGTGATGGCGCTAGACAATCTTGTTGAGCGTTGTTGTGGAAGCGGTTGGGAAACCCCAAGAGGAAGGTGTGATGAGCACAACAACAAGTTTTCCCTCAGTACGAAACCAAGGTTTAATCGACCAGTAGGAGAAAGGCATGACTTCTGAAGGTGTTGCTGGCTGACTAGTGGCAGGGCGCACTACCGGCATCAGCAACAACATGGAACCTGCACACAACACAACCAAAGTGCTTTGCCCCAACTTGCAGTGAGGTTCTCAATCTCACAGGTTTGCTGAACACAAAGGATTAGACGTATCGAGTGGAAAGAGATGTTTGCAGAAAGTAAACAGAACAGGATTGCAGTAGAATTTATCAGAAAAGGAAATAGGACCGCGGTCCATAGTTCACTATAGGTGTCTCTCCATAAAGATAAATAGCATATTGGGTGAACAAATTACAGCTGGGCAATTGATAGAATATTGACCAATACATGACAAGATGATTACTATGAGATTTTATATGGGCATTACAACATAATACATAGACCGTAATCCAACTGCGTCTATGACTAATAATCCACCTTCAGGTTATCGTTCGAACCCCTTTCAGTATTAAGTTGCAAGACAGACTATCGCATTAAGCAATGTGTGTAAAGTAAACAATAGAATTACCCTCAGATAAAATATTGTTGTTTTCTCCCTAGTAGCAACAGCACATCTACAATCTTAGAAGTTAAACGTCACTCTCCCAGAAAAGTAGAGGCATGAACCTACTATCAAGCATAAATATCCCCTCTTGGAGTCACAAGTATCCACTTGGCCAGAGTTTCTACTAGCAACGGAGAGCATGCAAGATCACAAATAACATATGACATGAATATATAATCAATCTCAACATAGTACACAATATTCATCGAAACCCAACAAACCAAACATATAGGATTACATAAAGATGATCTTGATCATGTAGGGCAGCTCACAAGATCGATACATGAAGCACAAAGTGGAGAAGACAACCATCTAGCTACTGGTATGGACTCATAGTCCAGGGATGAACTACTCACGCATCACTTCGGAGGCAGGCATGGCGATGTAGATGCCTCCGGTGATGATTTCCCCCTCCGACATGATGCTGGGAAGAGCTTCACAACCCCCCGAGATGGGTTCTGCGATGGCGGCCGCGATGGAACTTTTCGTGGATGGAGGCTCGGGTCTCCAGGGTTTTCCCAAGAAGATGTATAAATAGGCGGAGGATTTAGGTTGGTGGGGTGTCTGGTGGGTCCAGACCTACCCTAGGCACGGGCCAGGTCCAGACCCGCCTAGGGGTGGTTTGGGCGCCCTGCTGCGCCTCTTCGACCCCCCTCTGGACTTCGTGTTCGTTTTGGTAAAATATTGACTTCGGCTTTTGTTTCGTCCAATTCCGAGAATATTTCGTACAACTTTTATGAAATACAAAAACACCAGAAAATAGGAAACTGACACTATGGCATCTTGTTAATAGGTTAGTGCCGAAAATCATGTAAAAGGCAACAAAGTATAAGCAAAACATATATGAATTGGTGTAAAACAAGCATGGAGCATCAAAAATTATATATGCGTTTGAGATGTTGTTCAGGAGCCATGTACTAGAGATTTCCTTTGTATACCAATCTTCACGATTGCTGGGTACCCAAGTCTCGCGAGGTTGATAGTGGTATAAAGGCAATGGTAGGTGTTGATTCACATACTTTGATGCCGGTGTGGCAAGATTTGCACAAGATGGAATGTGTAGTTGCTATCTAGGGAGTAATGATGATGTCACTAATCTTAAGGCTATTTTCCGTTTACTTAATTACGGTTATCGCCCAACTATGCTCAATGAAATGGTAGGATCACAGATCCATGGTGCGTGTACGCAGGCCGTGGTGTCCTTTGGACTCATCACCCCTTTACATTGTGTATCTTATCATCACATAATTCACATGTGTGCTTATTATTATATTTATAACCCTAGTCTTTGCACATATGCAGGTGAAACCTTGTCCCCAGCCTATTTCTATCCAATAAAAAAACAAAAGAAAACATTTGGTCCGGTGAAACAACAACTAAACGAAATCTCAAAGTCTCGCTGTCGAGACCCCGGACTAGCTGTCCCAAAATACCCTATTATGCATTCAACTCACGATCCCATGATCAGTGCGCCGTGAGCACATAACCGAACTGAATATCCAGAGTTGCATCATCCATTAGAAAGTACCGAATAAATAAGTCTTACAACAAACGGGTCACATGACCCAGTCTTACATAAACGCCACTTCGGGCAAGTTCAACACAAATATTGCAGCAGATACAAGTCAACAGCGTCGGGCCCGAGTCAAGCCTTAGACCTATAGTCAGCTGACTGGGATATCGTCCTAAGTCGCATAGTCGTCCTGGTAACCTCCGTCGTTTTCATAGTCCTCCTCGTAGTCTGGCCAAGTTAATAGCCAGGGACAAAGCCGTGAGTACATTTGGAAATGTACTCGCAAATCATCAAGAAGGTGCTAGCAAGTCTATCTAAAGAATGCAAGAGAAGAAGAACAGTTTCTCTTGTGGATATAGCATCCCAATTTCGCAGTTTAAGAGGACACTAAGAGTGTAGTAAGACATTTCTATGCCTTGGTTGAAGAATACATATCATAGATGGCCTATGACATCTCTATATCTTTGTTGAAGAAGATACTCAAAAGAGTTCATCTACATGAAACACTAGGATGGGGTAACCCAATTTACTTTTCCTCCTCACAATCTTTCCCCGTACCCTTCTGGTACTTCAACCACTTTCTCACTTTCTTTGTAAAACATTTCTAAAACAAAATTGGACACAGCTAAGCAATGGTCATTCCAACTGTCCATGACCGCAGACGCGGCTATTCGAATAGATTTAACTCTGCAGAGTGTGCGCACTTTCCCCACAAGAACCGATAAATCCGCCGGGATCATCCCCGGTTCGTCATACGAAAGTATGCGAGTCTCGGATAATCAGCCAAAGCCTTTCGCTTGTCTCCCTTGGCATGAGTCTTTCCCTGCGGGCTTAACCTTCCCGACACCCTGACAGCATACCTCCTTATTTCAGCGTATCTCCGGCGCCACGATAGAAGACCCTCAGTAATCGTCCGGCTATAGGAAACTACAGTGTATTGCCTCCTCCAGAGCGCAACCCGGCGTCAAAGGTCGTCGTGACCTTCCGAGAGAGTTGTGAGGTGTCTCACGCCAACTTCAACAAACTACAGACTAAGCATGTGCCCACTTTTGGGTGATGTGGCTGCGCGATTTGGGTTGTTCCGGGCGAATACATAGAACCATGTGTCGTTTTCTCGAAAACTCGCGCAACACACACACTTTCCTCTTTCCAAACATCTTTATCAAGATCCTTTCCTTTCATAAACCATACACTTGGATAAGGTCGACTCACCCAAGGTTTTCTCAAAACTTTTACAACAAGGTAAAACCTTGAGGGGTTCCCAACCTAAAGTTTCATGAAGGAAACTATTACTCCATTATGGCCGTGATGATGGTCATCATGCCAGTGAGGGGTAGATAGGGGTGGAAATAAAAAAATCATACTTGCTTAAGGTAAGCATGTATTTCGACAACATAAGAGGGGGAACACTTTCAGATTGGTGAGGTTAACCAACCAGCCCTAATTGGAGTAAGGGTGACCAGCAATATTTGATATAATAAGGGTGGGTAGGCATACTCATCTCAAAATGAGAGCACACCAAGAATATGATGTTGTTACCACTACAGTAACAAGGGGTGTGGAAGTGAATTGGCAAGAAGTGCTACATGCTTAAGGTAAGCATGTAAATCAACAAGGTAGGATGGCATAGCCACGATCATCATATACTCCAACAAATACTAAGACAATCATACGGTATGACCAAGAATATCACCATGCTTAAGACAAAGCATGCATCGACAAGGGAAAAAGAGACTAGCACACACAAGATCAAGAGGCAATAGTCACCACAAGGTGACGTCAATAGGAAACACAACATTCAGAGATCAATAGATGGCTTGCCTTGGTTGGCTTGTCACTGGTCTTCTTCAAATTCTCCTCCAAAATCCTCCCCTTCAACTTCACCCTCGTTCGTATCTATCGTCGCAAAAGTAAATAACACATACAATCAACATATAGTTCATGAACCAAGGGTTAAGTAAAACAAAATGAAAATATGCAGGGGAGTTCTTTGACAGTAACAAAACATGGGTTGGCTATTTTTAAAACAAAGTGGTGGCAAGGGTTTGAATAATTCAAAGAGATTTCAAATTCATCATTGCATGTGACACACATACACTTGTAAACAGAGACAAAATTTCATGAACAGAGACTAACAATATTTTTCATAGATGGCCATTAACAAAACAAGATCAACACAATTGGATTCATCCAAAAATATGAATCCTACAATTTTAGGAATTACAAATACTAAGCAGTAACCAGAGAACATGTTTATTGCACTAAAATTCGTACAAAAATCCTAAAAATACAAGGCCAGTGGAATTTAAAATATATTTTCATACTGGTTTTACTGCAATTTGGATCACCTCATCGGACTACCAAACTAAAGTATTTGCAAAACAATATACATATACTTTTCAAAAAAATTAACAGCCATTTTTAATTTTAACGTTTTTCGTTTTGGCGGGAGATTCTCGGCCGTGCCATGTGCACAGAGATGGGCCGGCCCAGTAGGGTTTCCAGGTGGCGGGGCAAAAAGAAAAAGAAAAAGGCCAGGGGCCCGTGGCGGGCCAGGCCGTGCATGCCGACGTGGCCATGCATAGGCCATGCGCCCATTGGATCCGGATCCGACGGCCTGGGGCCGTTGTTTCCGCGACGTGTGCACGGCGCTCGCCGGCGAGGAAGAAAGGGGCGGCTAGGCGGCTCACTGGCGACTGGGGAAGGCGTGGCGTCGTGCAGAGATGGTGAGGGAGTGGCGCTGTGTGGCATGGGGGTCTTGGTGGCGTCCAGGCGCTGCTCCTCCTCCTTACTCGGTGACGTCTGTGTCACGGGCATCGTCGGGGCGTCGAGGGCGGCGGCATTCTGCGGCGTCCCTGGTGAAGAGAAGAAGGGGGCGGGGTCAAGGAATGCGGATGGTGGCGATAACGAAGAAAAAGGAGGGAGGGGAGCGTCGATGGCGTCGTGGCGGTGACCACCTGCGCGTCACCCGCGTGGTGACCACGGTGAGCGTCGACGCGGGTGGCAGGGGCAGCAGCAGCTCGAGCCGCTGCTCAAGCAGCTTGGCAGCATCACAGAGGGATGGAGTGAGTGGAGAGGGAGTTGAAAGGGGGCGGCGGTGTCGCTTGGCCCCTTTTTATAGGCGAGGGGGCGACAGAAGGGGAGCGGGCGGTGGCGTCGGCCAATGGAGGGGCGAGGGCTGGTGTCACCTGGTGGGGCTAGGGTGACGTCGCCTGGGTGGCGTCAGCGAGGGAGGGCGCCGAGGCGTCGCGCGTGCCACCCGAGGCTGATGGCGGGGCGAGCGAGGCGTCGGGCCATCATGGCGCTGGTCAGCGTGCGCGCGCGTGCGTTGGAGGGCTAGGTTTTTGGGCAGGAGTGGCGGCTCGTGGTGCCTTGGGCCAAAATAGAGGAGGTAGAGGGGCTAGGGTTGGGCCAGGGCAAGAGAAGAGGGGGTGACATTCACGGCCCAAACAGAGAAAAGAAAAAGGGAGAAAAAAAGAGAGAAAGAAAAGAGAGGGGGAAGTGTCCCCTCTCATGTCTCCCAACCAGAGACAAAAGAGAGATAGAAAGGGAGGTGTAGGGCAAAGGTCCAAAGAGAGGGGAAATGCCATGAGTGCATGTGCCAAAAATTGAAAAAGAGTGCATGTGCACATGCCTTGGAGAAAGTAGAGAGAAAAGTGGTGTGGTGGGGATGATGATGGTGCAACCCTAGGTGATGGTGTTGAGTCTAGGGTTTCAACCTAGATTTTTGATCCAGGGGTTAAATATGAGAGGTGGAGTTGACAAGAGTGAGGGGCAAAAACCCTAATGTTTTCAAGAGGTGTCAACCAAGGTGCTAGGGTTTTGGTTTCCAAAACACACAAAAACAATTCTACACAACACCCCATGCAAGAATCTACCCTAAGCACACACATCATCACAAGAAATGAAAGTTTTTGTTGGCTCTAATTTTCAAGTTTTGAAAATATGCAAGTTATGAAAAATGGGTTGTGAAACTCGCTTCCAGTGATCTTACACCATTAGCATTCTTCTTGTGGATTCGATAGACCTAGGGTCTCTTAGGGGAAAAGGAAGTGATGAGGACATCCCTGCCACACTACTACCTCCATCATTGCAAGATGAAGATGATGATGTTGTGAAGCTCAAGTCCAATGAAGTCAGGATTGGACCAATGACACGAGCTCGTGCGAAGCTACTTAAACAACAGGTGAGCTTGTTCCTAAGTGTTACTTTGATCGATGAGAGCTTTATACTGCCTAAGTCGTATTACCTATGTATGATCAGGTATAAAGAGGAAACAAGCAACGCACGAGGAGGAGAGGAGCAGCTGGACAAGAAGTTGGAATGAAGCTGGACATGGAGCTGGACATGAAGTCATCCCATGGACGCGCGAGGGAGGAGCAGGAGGCATGCGCGAGAGGAGGAGATGTTCAAGCCGGGGCCAAGCCCGGTCAACCGGCCGTGCCGCCGGGCCACCCGGTCCCAGGGCCGGTCCGATCGGCTCCCACGCCGGATCCATCCGGTTTCAACCGGATTTCCGGCTTGTGCCAACCGGGGCGATGTCCAGTAAGCCCGGCACCGTCGCCCGGTCACCACCCGGCGCCAGGCCCGGTTTGAACCGGCTGGCCCGGTCCCAGACCCGGTCGACCGGCCCCTGGGCCGGTCGAGTCCGAGACTGTCTCGACCAGATCTATTCTGGGTCGGTTATTTTCGTACTTTTTCGACCTGAGGTCGTCCCGGACGCCTATATAAGTGCCCAAGACGCCCCCAAAGTTGCTTTAGACCACGTTTAAGATAAACCCTAGTTCTTAGTTGTTTTCTCCGCAAAACTATTGAATCCCAACACCATATTGCTTGATTTGGTGTAGATCTGAAACTTACCGCTTCGTGGTCGGCGGCTACATGCGCAAGTGTGTGGAGTTGCGAATATCTTGCAGGGTTGAGAGTTGTTGCATTGGCGACAGGGACCAATCGAGAGATCTCGTTACGTCATACAAGTTATTATCCACTTCATCAAGTTATCTCCGCTGTGTTCGCCCCGTGATCATCATCACCACCGTTGCTTACTGAGAAGATCAGGCCACCCCTTATCATCTTGGTATCAGATTTTAGTGTTTCCTCGGTAAGCCATCCACAATCCACCCCATAGTTGAGTTGTGAGTGTTTCCTATCTAGAAAAAACCCAAAAAATAGGGTTAGGGTTTGCCATAGCCTTAGATTGCACTAATTTCGAGTTTTAGTTGCTTTTCGTAGTTGTTTTGCGTATCTTTTTCTTCCATCTAGTTGTTAGGGTTTGTGTTTTCTGCTTTCATCCAGAGTCAGTTTTTGTTGCTCCAAGCCCACATAGCATACAGTGCGTTTGTCCAAACCATAGCCACAGCCTTTCGATATACGTGATTAGGAACTTCCCCAGAAGAGACTAGTTTTACCGCTCGACAGGCTGCTCATTAGGGTTTTGGTGTTTTGCATTATCTGTTGGCTGTGTTATCAAGGAGTAGAGTTATAAAATCAAAAAAAAATTGAAAAGAAGCAAAAAGAGCTACATAGCTTCGTGTGATAAAAAGAAAAAAAATCCAAAAAGAAAAGTGAAGTGCTAGTAGAATCAAGTGAAGGCCTAAGTTTTCTTTACTGCACCTGTAGTTGAGCAATCTTGTGCCTGTTCTGTTGAGCTTTGCTAGCGTCTCTTGAGTGCATTGCAACCTTTCATCCATATAGTTGCATTGCCACATTTATCGCCTTGTGTGAGTATCATTGGTTGTCTACGATCAGCGCTAGAGCTTGTTATTGGTGCAAATAGGTAGCCACCTACAGCCCCACATATATCCTGCTTTGCCGTGTGATTTGTTCTTATACCCTTGACATTCGCTTCGCTACATCCGTGCACTAGTTGTCACTACAAGTGGTAAGCAATACTAATTTACTTTGGAGCGGTAAGATTTCCTTTTCTTATCAGTTTTGAGTGAGTTGTGAGAGTACCACCATATATTTTTGATTTAGTGCACTAACCTACTAACCATGTCCGCTAGTGATGAGAAAATTGTTAACCAGGAGAACAAGAACTCTGCGGATTTGATGACATGGAGGGAGTATGAGGCTCTTCGTAATGAGATGCGACGTGAATTCCGCACTCAGGATGGTGAGCTTAGGGGGACGGTCCAAGGGATCTCCCAAAAGCTGGATGCTAATAATGCGACCATCACCACAATGCGAGATCAAATGACGGATATCCAACGCAGTCTTCAAGATTTGCAACTAGCTGTTGGTAATCTCACTCAACAACAGCAACAAGAAGATGAAGACGAAGCAGAAGATGAAGCACCTAATGCTAATCGTGGTGCTGGACGTGGTAGCCGCGGTCGTGGGTTTGCTGAACTCCGACGTCCAGGTCGTGGGTTTGAGGAAGAAGATAGATTGGGTAAGCCCAAGTTCTCCATACCCAAGTTTGAAGGAGGTGCCGATGTTGAAGAATACCTCACTTGGGAGCTAAAAATTGAGAAGTTATGGCGCTTACATAATTACACTGAAGATAGGAAGATCAAGCTTGCTTCTTCCGAATTTGATGGCTATGCATTTTGTTGATGGGATGGATTTGTTCGTGCTCGCGGAGAAGATGGTGAGCCGCCTATTATCACATGGCGTGCAATGAAGGCGGCAATGCACGATCGTTTTGTGCCCACTAATTATTTAAGGAATATATATGATAAATTGACCCTATTGAGACAAGGTGTGAAGACTGTTGATGAATATTACATGGAGATGGAGATGCTAATGCAGCGTGGCCGTGTCCGTGAGTCACTTGAGATGACTGATGACCCACAAGTATAGGGGGTGTATCATAGTACTTTCGATAAATAAGAGTGTCGAACCCAACGAGGAGCAGAAGGTGTTGACAAGCAGTTTCGATGAAGGATTCACTGTAAATGCTCACAGACAAGTATTCAGGGGGTTTTGATATAGCGGATGAATAAAGTACAAGTAAGTAAAATGCGAGAGCAATAATTGCAGCAAGTGGCCCAATCCTTTTTAGCACAAAGGACAAGCCGGTTTGTTAACTTATAATGACCAAACGTTCTTGAGGACACACGGGAATTTAGTCTAGTGCTTTCGCTTCATATAGCTGATTAATCTTCATTGTTTTAATAAGTGTTGTGTGGGTGAACCTATGCTAATGCACCGCCCTTCCTAGGACTAATACATACTTGTGATTATACCCCTTGCAAGCATCCGCAAATACAAGAAAGTAATTAAGATAAATCTAACCACAGCCTTAAACTGCGAGATCCCGCTATCCCTCCTGCATCGATATACCAACGGGGGTTCGGGTTTCGTCACTCCGGCAACCCCGCAATTAGCAAACGAATACAAGATGTATTCCCCTAGGCCCATAAAGGTTAAGTATCATGTAGTCGACGTTCACATGACACCACTAGAAGAATAACACCACAACTTAAATATCATAACATTGAATATTACCCAACATAATTCACTACTAACATTTAGACTTCACCCATGTCCTCAATAACTAAACGAACTACTCACGAGACATCATATGGAACATGATCAGAGGTGATATGATGATGAATAACAATCTGAACATAAACCTTGGTTCAATGGTTTCACTCAATAGCATCAATAACAAGTAGTAATCAATACCGGGAGAGTTTCCCCTACCAAACAATCAAGATTCAACCCTAGATGTTACAGCGGTGACGAGGTGCGGCGGTGGAGATGGCGGTGATGATGATGGAGATGATGGTGATGATGATCCCAATGATGTCCAACTCGATGACGGTGACGATGGCGTCGATTTCCCCCTCCGGGAGGGAATTTCCCCGGCGGTTTTCAGCCTACCGGAGAGCTCTTTTCTCTCTGGTGTTTTCCGCCCCGCAGAGGCGGCTGTGTCTCCTCGCGATTATTCCCTGGAGCTTAGGTTTTCGGGACGAAGAAGTACGCGAAGGAGAGGAGGCCAGAGGGGGTTGTGGGCCCCCTCCCCACAAGGCGGCGCGGCCAGGCCAGGGCCCGCGCCGGCCTATGGGGGGCCCATGGCGGCCCTCTTCGGCTCCTCCTTTTGGCTATCTCCGTCTTCTGGAAAAATAATATTTTCTGTAATTTCCGTCAATTGCTGATCTTCCGAAATATTGCATTCTGACGGTGCTTTTTCCAGCAGAATCCTGACTCCGGTGCGCGATTCTCCAATAATCATGAAACATGCAAAATAGATGAAATAACATAAGTATCATCTCTAAATATGAAATATATCAATGAATAACGAGTAAATTATGATATAAAATAGTGATGCAAAATGGACGTATCAACCCCCCCAAGCTTAGACTTCGCTTGTCCCCAAGCGAAACTGAACTCGGTAAACAAGACCACATGTTTATGGAGTGAAGAGTCGATAAATAGAATACGGACAAGAAGCATCGTATTAATTCACACAAGACATTCTAGTGAACAACTTCCCCATATGACTCAACTTGAAACAAGTAAAAGGAAATCACAAATAGAGGTGCATAGGAAATCATAATTGGTGATGGCAAACTTCGTTCTTGGTCAGAGAACCGTTAACAGGTTGTACTTATCTGTTGAGCAGCGTTCTTATATTAAAGCTTATAACAAAACTTGCATGCTCAATCATAATAATTTCCTCATAATCATCGATAACCTTCAAAGCTATATTCATTCGGATAAAACTTGTACTAAACAAGGAAGAATAAAAGACATGATTAAGTAGATCACAGTATAAATGGTTTGATCACAACAACTCAATTGCTTGCTTAAGATAGAGGGAAATAGGTTTACTGACTCAACATAAAGTAAAAGATAGGCCCTTCGCAGAGGGTAAGCAGGGATTAAATCATGTTCTAGAGCTTTTTAAGTTTTGAAATCATATAGAGAGCATAAAAGTAAAGTTTTGAGAGATGTTTGTTGTTGTCAACGAATGGTAGTGGGTACTCTAACCCCCTTGCCAAACAAACTTCCAAAGAGCGGCTCCCATGAAGGACGTTATCTCTACCAGCAAGGTAGATCATCCCTCTTCTCTTTTGTTTACACATGTACTTTATTTTATTTAAGGATGACACTCCTCCCAACCTTTGCTTTCTCAAGCCATGGCTAACCGAATCCTCGGGTGCCTTCCAACATTTCACATACCATGGAGGAGTGTCTATTGCAAAATTAAGTTGCTTACTGATGAATCAGGGCAAAACATGTGAAGAGAGTTATTAATGAAAGTTGATTAATTGGGGCTGGGAACCCCGTTGCCGACTCTTTTTGCAAAATTATAGGATAAGTGGATGAAGCCACTAGTCCATTAGTGAAAGTTGCCCAACAAGATTGAAAGATAAAACACCACATACTTCCTCATGAGCTATAAAACATTGACACAAATAAGAGGTAATAACTTTTGAATTGTTTAAAGGTAGCACATGAAGTATTTGCTTGAAATGGTAGGGAAATACCACATAGTAGGTAGTTATGGTGGACACTGATGGCATAGGTTTGGTTTAAGGGTTTGGATGCACGAGAAGCATTCCCTCTCAGTACAGGTCTTTGGCTAGCAAAGTTGATTAGCAAGCATAAGAGTTGAGGGAAACAAACAAACATACATGTGATAGAAACAATCATGCATCTTCGTTGTAAGGACAAACAATTTTAACTTCAGAATACCAAGCTAGGAACTAACAAGAAAGAAAGGTAATGAAATAACATATCTACATGTATTTCCTCTTTTCTACTTAAAACTCAAAGTGTTGTTGCTATTGACCAATGCTAAGTTTGCCAAAACCAAATAGATTTACTCAATGTTCCCAAAGTCACTACAAGAAAAGTTCTGATAGACAACTTTGGTCCGTCGCGCTTGGCGCCCTTCCGCCACGGAAAATGGACGGATTGCCCAAGTGTAAACGTGACGAGGCAGCCGTAGCGCGGTGCTTGGCGTTGCCGCTTGAGCTTCCCGTGGTAGATGGT